>NW_027361829.1:68367500-68495000 GCF_039654945.1 Dendrobates tinctorius
TGCGTTTTTTTGCGGGAAAAACGCGCTGCAAAAAAAAGCAAGTGTGAAACTAGCCTTACACTGGAAATCCAAACAAAAATCATCATGAAATATATCACGAAGATTGAAGAAGTGAAAACAGAGGTAAGTTATAAAAAAGTTCAAATTTTATTGATAAACAATTTTAAAATAATAAAGAATTACATAAAGAAGACATAAAAAGGGATCTCCAACATAAGGGGGATCAGAATGACCAGCAAAAATGGAAATATTTGAATTCCCCATATGGTGCAAAGTACATATAATCGCTGTATCATGTTATTAATGTGCATCTGTAATCCATAGTGCTCATAGATCCCCATCCATAATAAATATCCTATGGCCTAAAAAATCCACCAGCAATTGCAATAAATATTGCTAAAATTTGCTAAAACAAAGTGCAGCCGCACTATAGGGGATATATGGCCTAATATCTGTGGTGTTGAGGGGGGAGGGGGGCCCAGGAGAAGAGGAAGGGCACCAAGGGAAATTGATACCCCTGATAATGCTGTGCGGCCTGCCAATCACTGCACGACCACAACAAAGATGGCTGCGGCATTTCATTGGCTGGCAGACAATCCCTGCATTGTGATTTGGTCTGTAAATTCCGCCAAAAATGCTGGGTGGAGACCCAAGTTCCCGCCGAGTAATCCCGGAAATGCTCGGTGCTCGCCAAGTACACCGAGTACCTTGATACTCGTGCGAGTAACAAGTAGTAGCGAGCACGTTTGCTCATCACTACTAATGAATCATAAATATAGTAAGTGAACATTTCGAAATTGATTCTAGATATAGCTTACAAAGTTTGGATTAACTTATTTTTGAACCCACAGGTCTTCAAAAAGATTGTATCAAAGATATATGTAAATATGTTTGTACTATGCATACTATTTTAATGCTAAGGCTTAGTTTTTTCATTTTCTCATTTATGTTATGTGGTTTTGCTATAGTCAATCTAAAGACGATCTTATTGGTAGACCGAAACATCAATTTTTGTTGGGATTGCATTATAATAAATGATACATGAAATTTGCAAATTTTTCTTTTTTTAATAAAGTCATTTTTGCTGGACTCAAATTCTTTCAAGATATACTATTAATTAATTTATAACTTAACCTTTTTCAAGAATATTAGAGCATTGTCTTGTAAACTGCATGCTGAAGATTTTAATAGGAGCCCTCACCCACTGTCTACAAGACCTTCTGCTGTTTGACATGTTTCTAATCTATAGATTTTCGGCTATATATATAAGTCTGAACAATCTCAAAGCAACACAATATATATAGTAATCTTTACAATTCTCACATTTTCTCCTTAGTAACTGGACCGTGCCATTTTGTTTCTTTACCGTACAATACCAAAGCACCAGTTTATAGTCTGTTGCTAAGAAACTAAGTACATTTTAATTGTCATGCGAAAAATCTCTGGAAAAGTAATATTTTTCATTAAGTAGCATTAATCCCTGCATAGTACTATGATAATGTTAGTAAAAAGGATAAATGTGCAGAATTAACAGTTAATTGAATGTTCACATAAACATAGTTAAGGTATATTATTGTTTATAATAATGTTGTAAACAGCTTAGAATTTCAAATAGCATGGCAATTTTAACACACCTTTTCCCAGTTTGCATTACTAAATATTTTGATATACTTTTTATATCAAGTGGATATGTAGAAAGATCCACTAAATACTGAATAATACCAATCATTCCTGCAACATCAGTTGAAAGAATAGTGGACACTCTCTTAAGCATACAGGCACCAAGGAAGCTTGGTCTTGAGAGGTGAAAAATCCCTTTCTGTGTTTCCTTCTGCCACATCTTCTCTGTAGTGGTAGAAAATACAATAGAAGTAGAATTAGAAAACAGATTTTCTTTGCTGGAAACATGGCTCCGATTGCAAACCTCAGGTGGATACTAACCTGCTCACTTTTCAAAGTAGCTTTTTTTTAAAACATTGCATAATTTTCAAGCTCAAAATTTTGTATTTTCAGAAAATGAGAAAATAACAAAACACTGTAGTGCTTGCAGACCTCAAATAATGCTAATAAAACAAGTTCATAATCATTTAGAAACAACAATACTAAGGTTTTAACTCAGGAAGAGTTCAGAAGTAAATATTTTGTGGAATAACCATGATTTTTAATCACAGCTTTCATGCGTCTTGGTATGCTCTCCACATGTCTTTCACACTGCTTTTGGGTGACCTTATGCCACACCTGGTACAAAAATTTAAGCAGTTCTTTGTTTGATGGCTTGTGACTATTCATCTTCCTCTTGATTACATTCCACAGTTTTTCAATGGGGTTCAGGTCTGGAGATTGGGCTGGCCATGACAGGGATTTGATGTGGTGGTCCTTCATCCACACATTGATTGACCTAGCTATGTGGCCTGGCGCATTATCCTGCTGGAAAAAACAGTCCTCAGAGTTGGGGAACATTGCATGAGCAGAAGGAATCAACTGTTTTTTCCAGGATAACATTGTGTGCGGCTTTATTCATACATCCTTCTCAAAGATTAACCTGCCCAATTCCAGTCTCGCTGAAGCATCCCCAGATCATCACCGATCCTCCACCAAATTTCATAGTGGGTGCAAGACACTGTGGCTTGTACGTCTCTCCAGGTTTCCGTCTAACCATTATACGACCAGGTGTTTGGCAAAGATGAAATTTAGACTCATCAGAGAAGATTACCTTACTCCAGTCCTCTATGGTCCATTCCTTATGATCTTTGAGAAACTTCAGCCTGGTTCTCCTTTGCTTCTCCTTGATGAAAGGCTTTTTTCTAGCTTTACATGACTTGAGCCCTGCCTCTAGGAGATTGTTACAAACTGTTCTTGCCATGCACTTCACCTCAGCTGCCATTTGCCATTCCTTTTGAAGGTCACTTGATGTCATCCTGTGGTTGCTAAGTGACATTTAAATAAAGGCCCCGTTACACATAACGATGTCCCAGCGATCCCACCAACGATCCGACATGGATGGGATCACTGGGACATCGTTAGGCTGATCGCTGGTGAGCTGTCACATAGCCAGCCCCTCCACCGATCAGGACCAGCGAGCAAGCTGGTTTCCAATGTAATCATCGGGTATCTAAGAGCCGTGTGGCTCTTAGATACCCGATGTTTACATTGGAAACCAGCATCCAGTGTTGCAGATCGCTGGACTCTCAGTGCCACACGCAGCGATGAGCGCTGGCCAGCGGGAGACCAGCGATCAAAAAACGCCCCAGGACGATAGTGCACGATCAGCGATACCCGGAGGGGGGCCAGTCACTGATCTCCATCACACACAGCGTTCTCGCTGGCGAGATCGCTGTGGCGTCACAAAATCAGCGATCTCGCTAGCGAGATCACTGTGTGTGATGGGGTCTTAAGATGACGGTCATCTGGTCAGTGGAGAGTCGTTTTCACCCTCTTCCGGTCTGTAGATTTGTTGTCTCCAATGTCTGTGTCTGCTGCTTGACCTTGTTGTAATGGACTGCCATCTTAGACATTTTAAGAATGGGGGCAACATGACACTCACTGTATCCCTCTGCTATTATAGCCAGAATTGAGCCCTTCTTTTCCTCACACAAGACTTTTCTTTTCAACTCCTTTGGCATGGTTAAAAGTTATTTTTTCATTCCTATTACTTTGGGATATTACAAGCACTTGTTTTGCCATCTAGTTTGTCCTATTGCAAGAGGATTGTGAACACCACAGCAGGTTATTTTTATACTTTCCTTCGTTAAATAAGATTTGGTTCAGGTGATCACCTAATCAGAAGCACATTAAGTAGAATGAGGTGTACTCTGGTTGGAATTCAGCTGACACTGGAATGGCTGTCAGACATTAGAGAAGCTGATTTTTATAAAACTGTGCAGTGGTCTCTTAATTTCTGCCAGAACTCTATATTTAAAGGTTATGAGTAAGCAAGCGTTATACTGGGATGGATGCAATATGACTTCCCTTACACATGCATCCTACATGAAACTGCAATGAGTGCACTTGATCATGAATGGATTTATGAAGAATGTGTTATTCTATCTAATGAGTTACAATTAATTTAAGTTTATTAATTATTATTTACAGAGAAGAGATGCCTTGATGGGGATATAATCTTCACTATCTCTTGGGAAGAAAAATGTATTTTTAATAGTAATAACCTTTTTTGTTCTATTTTGTGGTGTGGCAGATACATTGCTGACCCACTATGTGCAAGGGCGATGTGTCTGCATAGCCAACATCTCTTTACTAAATCAATAACAACTGTATGAATTTGATGTTTATGTACATCTTTCATACCACAACAATCACATTTTTAGATCTTACCATGCAGAATGAGATAAATGTGATAAATGACACACATCATAAGAGTGGCTGGTTACACCACCTTGCATGCTCACAGTCATCACACCCCTGACAAGGCTAAACCTGTAGGGGGACACAAAAAAAATTGTAGCATACAAGCAGCTTTTTATTAAGAGACTTGTACATTAATTATAATATAAGTAATACACTTTAACAACATCATTATCCACAGTGGATGAGCAAAACAACTAAAAATTAACAGATGTAGCCATTCTGAAGCACAAGAAAGATTTTAGGATGCAGAAAAAAAGTTGACTCTTAACACTTTACACATACCAATACAAATTCAATGGCTTTTGTTATGTTGAGCTACACTCTTCTGTGCTGGAATATCTTTCTGCATTGAGTTATCTTTGTCATTTTATGTATTAAATTTATGGAAGATATTATGTGCATAGAAGCAGTGTCTAGAAGCACAAAAAAGACCAATGTGAAATCCCCAACCCCTATTCTTTCCTTTGAGTATAGCAATCAGTTTAGCAATATTAGTCGCATTCTCAGAAAACATCTGCCTCTTTATGCGATGACAATATACCAAACTAATTTCTGCAGAAACAATATAAACACTTTTATGCTAAAAAAATTCAAAATTATTCTAAGACTTACTTTTTTGGCAAATCATAAAAATTATCTTTGCAAACTTTCAGAGCACAGAGGCTCCTTCATCAGGCAGGATTTACCTGCAGAGAAATATATCTGCATTTGCAGAGGCTCCTTCATCAGGCAAGTTTATCTGCAAAATAAATGTAAGCTAGTGTCGAGATATGCTGCCACATTGGAGAAAATGACATGGAAAAACTTGACTAAGGCTATGTGCACACGCTGCAGATTCACCAGTGGATTTTTCTGTGCGGATCCGCAGGTAAAACCACAGGTAAAACCACAGGTAAAATGACCTGCGGTTTCCCTGCGGATTGGCCAGCAGTTTTACCCTGCGGTTTGACACCTGGACAATGAAATAGGTGGCAAACCGCAGCAGAATCCGCAGAACGAATTGACATGTCAATTATTTCTGCGGATCCAAAACCGCAGCTTTTCTGCAGTGAAAAAAACGCAGCATGTGCACTGTGGATTGTAAATCACATAGCCTTACATTATACTGTACACTGTCTGCAGAACTTCTGCCGATCCGCAAAGGACAAATACGCAGTGGATCCGCAGCAAAATCCGCAGCGTGTGCACCTACCCTAAGCATGTTATTTTCATGTGCATGCTGAACGTGTATCAAGAGTGAAGCAATGTAAATCTTTCACAGAAACTGAAAAAATAGTTTTTCCATAAAAAGTTAATTGAATTGTAATAGGTAGTTTATTGTCATTGAGTGCTCATATAATGTAACAAGTATATGGGTTGTGCTACACTTAAACTTAGAACACACATTCAAGGGCATCTTGGTGACATAGACAACCTCTTGAACACAAATGTATCATAAGCTTCTAAACTTTTTATTACATGCCATAATGACTATACATCTTCATGTTTACATATACTATAGACTAAGTTTACTCTCCCAAAGGAGATGGTAACAAAGGAGGCCCATTCTCTAGGACAGGGAGACTTTTTAGATATTTTAGATATTTAAATTTAATACTAGAGATCCAATAGACTTAAATCTCCATTGTTACCTAATGCTGCACTACTAATGTTAGGTTTGACTATCAGTGTTTTCTGACAAGTTGCTTTAAATATTTGGCATTTAGATAGCGAATGTGCTTGGTGTCAAGGGCATGTCACACTAAGAGATATCGCTAGCAATATCGCTATAACTTGTGACGTTATAGCGATATTGCTAGCGATATCGCTGTGTCTGATACTTACCTACGACCGGCTCCCCCGCTGGTTATCGCTGATCGCGCGAGAACGTTCAGGACTGTTTCTCGTCGTCAGCTTCCTGCGGCGCTTCCTGCTGTGACGACGAGCGACGCGTGGAGCCGGGCGGGAGAACGCAGGATCGCCTGGTGTGACAGGTAAGTAGCGACCCCCGTCCCCAGCGATGTCGCTAGTGAGATCTGCCTGTGTGGCAGCACACTAGCGACCACTTAGCGATGTACCAGCGATCCTGACCGCATCGTATCGCTGGTCGGGATCGCTGGTACATCGCTAAGTGTGACAGTACCTTTACTCAGTTATCACTTGAGTGCACAGATGTGTTCGTTACTTGTCAAGAGATGTGTGGTGCTCAATGAAAACTGCCCTTTTGGAGCCTGTTATGCAGTCAATAACCATACAGGCATTGCCTATGAGTCATGGGAATGTCAGAGTCATCTTGGTTGTGGCATTACTGTGATTGGCTGGCTGGCCGTCTGACATGAGGGATTATATAAGTAGAAGCGATGCCAGGCTAGCCATTGCACAGCTCTGTGATTCTTCCTATTGGTGGGAGAGAGTGCTTGTCTAGACCTGTGTCCACAGTATAACGAATCAGAGGCCTGTAGCATTGATACTGGTATTGAAATTGAGCCATCATACTAACAGCACTTCTAAAGGCTAATTGTTTGTATCACCTAAAATCTGCATTTAGCCTTAGGAGGGAGAGTAGCAGGAGCAGGGAGTGTGACGGAATCCAGTCTGTAGACAGGGATTACACCTGTGCAGTCCAATGGTAAATGCATAGCTGCATATTTTTGTAGTGGCTGAAAAAAATTAACATATTTTGGTTCACTAAATATTATGTGCTTTGAGGTCATATATAATACACCCAAAAATCATTTAAATATTTTCCTGTGCTACATTCCTCAAATGCTTTTTTTAGTGAAGAGCACATTTCTGTGAACTCTAAAACTGAGAAAAAGCTTTAAAAAATTCTATAGGATTCCATTTCTCAGACATACAGTGCTATGTGGTCTGTTAACACTTCTGAGATCTCAAAACTGCTAAAAAGTTTTCAAACATTTTGTAAGTTTCCATTTCTCAGGCATACCATATAACGTAGTCTGTGAACATTTCCGTGATCTCTAAAAAGTGATAAAAAGCTTTGAAATATTTTGTAGACTTCCATTTCTCAGACATACAGTGTTACATGGTCTGTGAACATTTCTGTAATCTCTAACAGTGAACAAAAGCTCTAAAAATGTTGTAGGCTTCCATTTCTCAGACATAGGCCGGGGTCACACTTGCGAGAAACTCGCACGAGTCTCGCGTCTCAATACCTGGCACTGCTGCCGGCACTCAGACTGGAGCGCTCAGCTGCATAGAAATACATGCAGCCACACACGCCAGTCCGGAGTGATGGCGGCAGTGGCGGATATTGAGACGCGAGACTCCTGCGAGTTTGTCGCAAGTGTGACCCCGGCCATACAGTGTTAAGAGTTTTATGAACATTTCTGTGATCTCTAAAAGTGAACAAAAACATGTAAAATTTTTATTGGCTTCCATTTCTGAGACATACAGTGTTACATGGTCTGTGAACATTTCTGGGATCTCTAAAAGTAAACAAAAGCTTTTAAATATTGTGCAGGCTTCTATTTCTCAGACATACAGTGTCACAATGTCTGCAAACATTTAGGTGATCTTTGGTACTGCTAAAAAGCTTTTAAAAAGTTTGTAGGCTTACATTTCTCAGACATACAGTGTTACGTGGTCTGTAAACATTTCTGTGATATCTAAAACAGCTAAAAATCTTTTTACAATTCCATAAGCTTCCATTTCCCAGAGAGTGTTACATGGTCTGTGAACATTTCTGTGATTTCTAATAGTGCATAAAAGCTTTAAAAATTTTGTAGGCTTCCATTTCTCAGACATATACTGTTACATTGTATGTGAACATTTCTGTGATGTGTAAAAATCTAAAAAGCTTTTAAAAATTTATTAAGATACATTTCCCAGAAATATAGGGTTACATAGTCTGAACATGTCTGTGATCTCTTAAAGAGAATAAAAGCTTTTACAAATTTTGTAAGCTTTCTGTTCTCAGACATACAGTGTTACATGGCCTGTGAACATTTCTGAGATCTCTAAAAATAAACAAAAGCTTTTAAAAATTTTGTAGGCTTCCATTTCTGAGACATACAGTATTATATGGTCTGTGAATGTGTCTGTGAACTCTAAAAGTGAACAAAACCTTTACAACTTTTATAGGCTTGAATTTCTCAGACATACAGTGTTGCGGGGTCAGTAAACATTTCTGCGATCTCTAAAACTTTTAAAAAGCTTTTAAAAATGTTGTAGGATACATTTCTCAGACATACAGTGTTACGTAGTCTATGGACATTTCTGTGCTCTCTAAAAGTGAAAAAGGTTTTCAAAAATTGTGACAAAATCACTGTTAAAGAATTGGAGGGGAGATATATGTTACTATGCTTAATGGCATCAGTGATGTGATACCCAGAGTACTTTCCTCCAGCACATTAAGTGTTGTGAGGATTAAGCGAAGTTGCATAAATTGGCTGGTTTTTATGTGGACATCCATAGAGTGGGTCGGAAGATATTTACTTTATCTCCACCTGCAGAGCCGGTACCGCCATGTGCTGACAAAAGCTGTGTCCTGTCACAGTCATGTGTTCAGTCACATGGAGGAGGATTAACATTGTCTGAGGCTTAAATAGCTGAGATTCAGAGGCAGTCTTTGTTTAGCAAGACTGGAGGGAGGACCTCCAGTGGTTTGTGTCCTGAAGAGGAAAAACTGAATCTGTTTGGCTGCAGAGTGGACTGCTACATGCAAACGTATGGACTCTGTTACAGCATTTTGTTTTCTTTGTTGTTATTCTGTTTTGCCTGAAGGGCTTTGTTTAGTTTCTCCTTCTTGTTGGTTGGTTTATTCCATCATATAATAAACCAACTGAAGATTTAAAGAGACAGTGTTCCTGATTTCTACTTCTGTGTACCGCTGAATGAGTTGAACTCCCGCAAAATTTTAAATGCTTTCATTTCCCAGGCATACAGTATTATGAGTTCTATGAACATTTCTGTGATCTCAAAAAGTGAATAAAAGCTTTTAAAACTTTTGTAGGCTTCCATTTCTCAGACATACAGTGTTACATGGTTAGTGAACATTTCTCTAAAACTGTTAAAAAGCTTTAACCCCTTCCTGACCTTTGATGCCACATAGGCATCATGAAAAGTTGTGCCAATATGACCCATGATGCCTATGTGGCATCATGAATTGATTGCCCCCCAGAGGGTCGGGTGACCGGGGTCACTGAAAGGTCACCCAACCCGCACACAGAGAACCCTTTATAGTTAACACCAGGGGACATGGCTTAGCCCCCACATGTCTACAATCACTCTGATTGGCTGTTAAAAGTGAAACAGCCAATCAGAGTGATTTGTAATATTTCAAAAATGAAATTTGCTGAAATATTACAATCCAACCTTGGATTGGGGTTAGAAATAGGGTTAGGCTAGAAATAGGGCTAGGGTTAGAATTAGGGTTGGGTTGGAATTAGGATTAGGGTTGGAATTAGGGTTAGGGATGGAATTAGGGTTAGGGGTGGAATTAGAGTTAGAGTTGGAATTAGGGTTAGGGTTGGGATTAGGTTTAGGGTTGGGTTTAGGGTAAGGGTTGGAATTAGGGTTAAGATTAGGGTTAGGGGTGGGTTGGGCTTTGGGATTAGGGTTAGGCTTGTGGTTAGGGTTACAGTTGGGATTAGAGTTAGGGGTATGTTGAGCTTAGGGTTGTGGTTAGGGTTAAGATTATGGTTGGGATTAGGGTTAGGGGTGTGTTTGGGTTTGAGTTGGAGTTAGAATTGAGGGCTTTCCACTGTTTAGGCACATCACAGGGTCTCCAAATGCGACATGGCGCCACCATTTATTCCAGCCAATTTTGCGTTCAAAAAGTCAAACAGTGCTCCCTACATTCCGAGCCCCGACGTGTGCCCAAACAGTGAGGTACCCCCACATATGGGGTATCAGCGTACTCAGGCAAAATTGCACAACAACTTTGGTGGTCTAATTTCTCCTGTTACCCTTGGGAAAATAAAAAATTGGGGTCTAAATAATTATTTTTGTGGAAAAAAATGATAAAATGATTTTTCATTTTCACGGCTCTGCGTTATAAACTTCTGTGAAGCACTTGGGGGTTCAAAATGCTCACCAAACATCCAGATAAGTTCCTTGGGTGGTCTAGTTTCCAAAATGGGGTCACTTGTGGGGGGTTTCCACTGTTTAGGCACATCAGAGGCTCTGCAAACGTAATATGACGCCTGCAGACCATGCCATCAAGTCAGTATTTCAAAACGTCACTACTTCCCTTCCGAGCCCCGACGTGTGCCCAAACAGTGGTCCCCCCCACATATGGGGTACTAACATACTCAGGACAAACTGGAAAACAACTTTTGGGGTCCAATTTATCCTGTTACCCTTGTGAAAATAAAAAAATAGTGGGCTAAAAAATAATTTTTTGAGGAAAAAAAATTATTTTTATTTTCACGGCTCTGCGTTGTACACTTCTGTGAAGCACCTGGGGGTTCAAAGTGCTCACTACATGTCTAGATAAGTTCCTTAGGGTGTTTAGTTTCCAAATGGGGTCATTTGTGGGGGAGCTCCAAAGTTTAGGCATACAGAGGCTCTCCAAACATGACATGGTGTCCTCTAACGATTGGAGCTAATTTTCCATTCAAAAAGTCAAATGGCGCTCCTTCCTTTCTGAGCCCTGCCGTGCACCCAAACAGTGGTTCCCCCCACATATGGGGTACCAGCGTACTCAGGACAAACTGGACAACAACTGTAGGGGTACAATTTTCCTGTCACCCTTGGGAAAATAAAAAATAGCGGGCTAAAATATAATTTTTGAGGAAAAAAAATTTTTTTTTATTTTCATGGCTCTGCGTTTATAAACTTCTGTGAAGCACTTGGGGGTTCAAAGCGCTCACCACACATCTAGATAAGCTCCTTGGGGGGTCTAGTTTCTAAAATGGGGTCACTTGTGGGGGTTTCTACTGTTTAGGCACATCAGGGGCTCTGCAAACGCAACATGATGCCCGCAGAACTTTCCATCAAAGTCTGCATTCCAAAATAGCGCTCCTTCCCTTCTGAGCTCTCCCATGAGCCCAAACAGTGGCTCCCCCCACATATGGGGTGCCAGCGTACTCAGGACAAATTGCACAACAACTTTTGTTGTCCAATTTCTCCTGTTATCCTTGGGAAAATAAAAAATAGCGTGCTAAAAAATCATTTTTGAGGAAAAAAAATGATTTTTTATTTTCACTGTTCTGCGCTATAAACTTTTGTGAAGCACTTGGGGGATTAAAGTGCTCACCACACATCTAGATAAGCTCCTTGGGGGGTCTAGTTTCCAAAATGTGGTCACTTGTGGGGGAGCTCCAATTTTTAGGCACACAGGGACTCTTCAAACGCAACATGGCAACCGCTAAATATTCCAGCATATTTTTCATTCAAAAAGTCAATTGGCGCTCCTTCCCTTCTGAGCCCTGCCGTGTGCACAACCAGTGGTTTATGACCACATATGAGGTATCAGTGTACTCATGAGAAATTGCCCAACAAATTTTAGGATCCATTTTATCCTGTTACCCATGTGAAAATGAAAAAAATTGATGCTAAAAGAAAATTTTTGTTGGAAAAATTAAAATGTCCATTTTTTCCTTCCACATTGCTTTAGTTCCTGTGAAGCACCTGAAGGGTTAATAATCTTCTTGAATGTAGTTTTGAGTAGCTTGAGGGGTGCAGTTTTTAGAATGGTGTCACTTTTGTGTATTTTCTGCCATATAGACCCCTCAAAGTGACTTCAAATGTGAGGTGGTCCCTAAAAAAAATGGTTTTGTAAATTTTGTTGTAAAAATGAGAAATCGCTGGTCAAATTTTAAACCTTATAACTTCCTAACAGAAAAAAAATTTGTTTCCAAAATTGTGCTGATGTAAAGTAGACATGTGGGAAATGTTATTTATTAACTATTTTGTGTCACATAACTCTCTGGTTTAAAGAATATAAATTCAAAGTTTGAAAATTGCGAAATTTTCAAAATTTTCACCAAATTTGCATTTTTTTCACAAATAAATGCAAAAATTATAGACCTAAAGTTACCACTAACATGAAGCCCAATATGTCACGAAAAAACAATCTCAGAATCGCTAGGATGCGTTGAAGCGTTCCTGAGTTATTACCTCATAAAGGGACACTGGTCAGAATTGCAAAAAATGGCCAGGTCATTAAGGTCAAAATAGGCTGGGTCATGAAGGGGTTAAAAATGTCATAGGCTTACATTTTTCAGAAAAACAGTGTTACTTGGTCTGTGAAAATGTACGTGATCTCCAAAAGTAAACAAATGCTTTTAAAAAATGTTTAGGCTTCCATTTCTCAGACATACAGTGTTAACTATAACCAACCACAGTCCATTTGTCCTTAAACAATATTTTTATTAGAGTTTTCAGAGTAATAAAAATGTAAAACATACATTCATATAGTCATATCCAAATGAAATTTAGAGTAATGTAAATCAAAACATCACAGTATAGTACTATTACAATCATATCAGCACTTGAAATGAGTGTGATTAACAATGAACAGAACAGAACAAAAAGACAATTGTAAGAGCACAGGCAGGCACCTAGATATATAAAATTTTGGCACATAATGAATAAAAAAGAGAAAGCAAAAGTTCAGGATATAAACTCCTCTTCTATTTTAGACTTGAGTTCCAACCATTTATACCATCTGTCACCAAATAATTTTATTGATAGGTTATTAATATAGTGAATTTTTTCATAAGTACAATGTCTATCAACCAACATAATCAGTGTGACAATATCCGGAGGTTGCATATTGTTCCAACCTTTCGCTATAAGATACACTGCAGACATTAGAATGTGAGCGACCAGAAACTTTTCTTTTTTGAGTCTGTAAATGCCAATGAGTAACAGGGCTAGGGCAGGGTGTGGTTGGACATGCCAGTTACATATGGTCGAGATTAAGGTAAAAACCTTGAGCCAGTATACTTTCAATACAGGGCATCCCCAAAAAACATGGAGCAAGTCAGCTTGAGATCCACGCCAGCATAGTCCAAATCCCCCCCTCCAAAATGTCTGAGTCTATTCGGGGTAAGATAATATCTATGGACCAACTTATAGTGTGTCTCAAGTATGTTCATACACTTTGTGGACTTTGCCGCAATTTTAAAAGATGTTGTCCATTGGGGGATTTGTATCTGTTTCTGCAGAGTGGTTTCCCACTTCTCAAAACATCCTCTACTAGAAAAGGTGTATTTACCGGTTAGGATGTTGTATAAGGGTTTAAGAGAACTCTTGTTACTGGGAGATGAGTTAGTTAAGAAGTTATGAATGGTATGGTTAATCAAAGCCACTATGCAGAAATGTTTCTTATACTTACTGTATTCCTCTTTGAGCAAGAGATATTTCATATATTCAGTATTGGGGACTCCAAACTTGGTTTTGACCAGCTCAAAGGGCATAACTCTATTATTCTCCAGTAAGTCATCCACAAATGTGATGGGGAATTTTGTCCAACTGTCAAACATTGGTCTTAAAGAAATCTTGACAGGTGACAAAAAAGGGAGTCTCAACTTTTTAGCTGAAAGAGGGGAAATGTTAAATCTTCTTCTGCATAAGTGTGACCAACAAAGCATAGAAGCTCTAAGTATTGGGTTTTCTATGTTCATGATCTCTTTTCTGTGCAGAAGAAAATAGGATATATATAGTGTCGGTTCCCTGTTAGGCATCAGATCTCTCTCAATCTCTTGCCATCCCAACTCAGTCTGTTCTGTGAGCCACATTTTTGTTAACTCAGTCGTGGTAGCAAAATAGTATGCCTCTAGATCTGGAAGGGCTATCCCACCATTTTCTTTAGATTTGAGTAGTGTATGTTTCCTCACTCTAGGCTTCCGATTGTTCCAAATAAATTTATTCATTTGGTAAGTTAGTTTCTGTATGGACTGCATTGAAAGAGGTAGGGGAACATTCCTATAAAAAAACAACACCTTTGGGAGGCAGAACATTTTGTACAGGACTATTCTACCCATCCAAGTGGCCGGGGTTTTTGACAGTACTTCCAACTTAAGGTCGAGAGACTGCAAAAGACAATGAGTGTTTATCTCGCTCATATGTGTGAGGTTACCTGTAAGCCATATTCCTAGATATGGGATCCTAGTACAAACCCAATTGAAAGGGTACTTGTCCCTTAATTGCTGCTTAATGGGGGCTGAAATAAAAAGTGACAAAACGTTAGTTTTCTTTACATTAAGTTTGTAGTATGAGACTGAACCAAACAAATCTATAATATCCCAAATCTCCTTCAGCGAATCAACAGGATCCGTCAGATTGGAACTTATAAATCTTCTTATAAATATTTATGAGAAAAAGACTCTGTTCAACAGAGAAGGGTTTTATGTAAACAATAATAAAACCTCAAAGATTATGGCTAATAGATTTAAACCCATAAATAAAAAGCATCTAATCAAAAAAAATCCCAGAACTCACTGACTATAGAAAAACCAAAAGAAATAGCCTTGGCCTTTGAGAAATTCTACTCACACTTGTATAACATAGGGGAAAGTGGGGCTCATCCCCCCCTACAGAAGAGATGATAAACAATTTCCTGGGAAAGGTAAAGTTGGGATCCTTATCTCCAAAACAGAGGGAATTCCTTGATGCACCTTTTTCGGAGGGAGAAGTCTCTCTAGTAATTAGTAACCTAAAAAGTAATAAGGCTCCAGGCCCAGACGGTTTCCCTATAGAATATTATAAAACATTTCAAAAAGATCTTGTCCCACACCTAACAAATACCCTAAATTTTATAAAGTCAAGAGGTACATGCAGTGCAGATATGCTGAGGGCCACAATAGTGGTAATTGCTAAGCCGGACAAAGACTCCACAAAAATTGAAAACTATAGACCCATATCCCTTCTAAACGCAGACATCAAGATCTATGCAAAAATACTAGCAGGGAGAGTGCAGGATGTTATTCCATGTCTCATACATCCCGATCAAATGGGTTTTGTAAAATATAGACAAACCTCTGACAGTTCTAGAAGTGTCCTGCACCACTTACATTTATGTAATAGGAAAAAAATTCCCAGTTTGTTTGTAGCCCTTGATGCCGAGAAAGCTTTTGATTGTATCAATTGGGCTTATGCATTTGCAGTACTGGAGAGGATGGGTTTTGGTGAGGAGATGTTGAGGAGTGTTCGAGCTTTGTATTCTCAGCCGTCTGCCTCTGTGCTGGTCAATAGTACGATGTCAGAAAAATTTTCTATAACAAATGGAACAAGACAGGGCTGTCCTCTGTCCCCAATTATTTTCATCCTGAGTCTGGAGCCACTGGCTCAAATGATAAGGGACTCGGATGGGGTACATGGTGTACGGCTGGGAGACTCAGAGCATAAAATAAACCTATATGCAGATGATATCATAACCACAGTCCATTTGTAACAATTCAGCCACCACCAATTAAGCAAACAAAATCCTATAAAGAAAAGAAATACCAAAAAATTACCAATAAATATTAAATTAATGATTATAAACCTTAAGCATAATCCCAACAAAATATTCATTAAACATATCATAAATTGATAATATCGCTTTATTAATACATACGGCAAAATGACACAGAATACCACTAAAAACTAGGAATATTATTAAAATAAATTAAAATCACAATGTAAAAAGAAACTAGATAATAAAATTAATACTGTATGCAGGAAGCAGGGTATGTCAGACCAATTGGTACAATGAAATGAAAAATATTAATAAAAAAGAAATGTGAAATAATAATAATAGTTAAATATATATAATATTTTCCTTTTCTATTAGTGACCGGCTATATAAATAAATAATTTAAATGTATAAATATAAACCCCAGATGAAAAATAAATAATCAATAATATAATAAAAATTCATGCAACTCAAAATAAATAAAGTGCGTTATAAAGGTATCCCAAGATAATAAAGATGAACAATAATAAAAAATAGGGGTACAAATCCACAAAATATCAATAGTGTTTAATCAAATCAAATGAAATTCATTATAAAGTGCCAAGTGCTCAAATTATATGAACTTCATGCTTCAAATGGATGACTAAAAAGTGAAAAACCGGACAAAACTAATAATAAATAAATTGATGCCCGAATACCAGCCACAAATCTAAGGCCGGGGTCACACTAACCGGCGCAAAATACGGTCCGTAGTTTACAGGCGTAATACGGATGAATGACCTCTAAATAGTGCTCCATAGGTCATATGTAAGCAAGGTGCGGTCACGTGTTTTGCGCATGTGAGCATCCGTATGTAATCCGTATGGCATCCGTATGCAATCCGTATGGCGAGATTTTCTCGCAGCCTTGCAAGATGGACATTTAACGGTTCTGAGGCCTGCAAACTATTTAAATCATTAGCCTGCACCCTATTTATTGCCTCAGGAACAGGTGGCTGCCTCCATTCTGTCCATTTGTGACCTTGCCTTCACTAGGTGTGTTGCTGTTGTATGTGCAACATGGCAGAGGGTCTGAGTTTCAATTCAACTGAGCAGGTTCTCTTCAACTGGCTTTTGTCACGGCGCTTTGGGCAATCATACCCAGTGATAGTGGATCCGTGGAGGAGGAGACGCATGTGGGTACATCCACTTTTGAGGCAACGACTCACAAGAGGTCATTTTCACCACCTCTATTCTTCTATGCGGGAGCATCCTGTTAAATTTTACCAATACTGTCGCATGAGCATTGCCACATTTGATCGACTCTTGGAGACAGTGCGCCCTGGGATAACCTTTCAGGACACAAGGATGCGCAAAGCTATATCTGTAGAGGAGCGACTTCTACTCACATTACGGTATGTACTACAAAACCACATTCTCAACGTTCATAATGTGTGGGCAAAGAATATATTTTTGGCTTATTGGACTAAGTTTAATGCCCTCATCTTATTCCACATGTGTTTAAACTTACAGACCAGAATGTTAGGTCTAATATGTACTGAATATCACTTACTCATTGTGCAACCAAATATGTGTGTGCTAGTCTATCTCAATTCCTACCAAGTTTGGTCGACATGTAAATGATTTTTTTTTTCTTTCTGCGTTCTAAAATTATCCATTTCTGTCATTCTTCAGCTTCCTGTCCACTGGCCTGACTTATGCTGCCCTCCACCTTGAGTTTCTCATTGGAAGATCTACCATTTCTGGCATAGTCAGGTCAACATGTATAGAAATCTGGACAAGACTCCATCAAGTCGTCATGCCCGAGCCCAGGATGGAAGACTGGTTGACAGGGGTGGATTAAGGGTAGCCAGGGCCCGGGGCAGTTCAGACTCTGTGGGCCCCCCTCGTCACGTGACGGGGGTCACGAATCGTAGAGCCACACTCTACATAGAGAATAATGGGGCCTCCAGCACCGACCTCCACCCGCAGAGCCACACTCTACATAGAGAATAATGGGGCCTCCAGCACCGACCTCCACCCGCAGAGCCGCACTCCACATAGAGAATAATGGGGCCTCCAGCACTGACCTCCACCCGCAGAGCCGCACTCCACATAGAGAATAATGGAGCCTCCAGCACCGACCTCCACCCGCAGAGCCGCACTCCACATAGAGAATAATGGGGCCTCCAGCACCGACCTCCACCCGCAGAGCCGCACTCCACATAGAGAATAATGGGGCCTCCAGCACTGACCTCCACCCGCAGAGCCGCACTCTACATAGAGAATAATGGGGCCTCCAGCACCGACCTCCACCCACAGAGCCCCACTCCACATAGAGAATAATGGAGCCTCCAGCACCTACCTCCACCCGCAGAGCCGCACTCCACATAGAGAATAATGGAGCCTCCAGCACTGACCTCCACCCGCAGAGCCGCACTCCACATAGAGAATAATGGAGCCTCCAGCACCGACCTCCACCCGCAGAGCCGCACTCCACATAGAGAATAATGGGGCCTCCAGCACTGACCTCCACCCGCAGAGCCGCACTCCACATAGAGAATAATGGAGCCTCCAGCACCGACCTCCACCCGCAGAGCCACACTCCACATAGAGAATAATGGAGCCTCCAGCACCGACCTCCACCCGCAGAGCCGCACTCCACATAGAGAATAATGGGGCCTCCAGCACTGACCTCCACCCGCAGAGCCACACTCCACATAGAGAATAATGGAGCCTCCAGCACCGACCTCCACCCGCAGAGCCGCACTCCACATAGAGAATAATGGGGCCTCCAGCACTGACCTCCACCCGCAGAGCCGTACTCCACATAGAGAATAATGGAGCCTCCAGCACCGACCTCCACCCGCAGAGCCGCACTCCACATACATGGCTGCTCTCAGTGCTCTGTGCTGTGCGCACAGGACCTGTGATGAGGTCACAGGAGGGGAGGAGACAGGGGTCACATGATCGGGGGCCCTGACACCTTACCTCCTGTGATCTCATCACAAGCCTTTGCACGCTACCAGCAGCATCAGCGTTCACGCTACTTGTAGATGCTGCTGGTAGCAGAGCACATAATGCCGCCCCCACGGTCACTCACTTTTAGGTGGGGAGAAGATGGAGTGCCATTGCAGCAGCCAGCAGGAATGTGGTGGGGGCCCCCTTAGAAGCTCTTGTGGTGGGGGCCCCGGGGCTGAAGCCCCGCCTGCCCTGCCTATAATCCGGCCCTGCGCGGTGGCGGATTATAATGGGGCAATTTACTGGCCTGGGCTGTGGGCCCCTTAACCCCACTGGGCCCGGGGCAACTGCCCAAATTGACCTCATTATAATCCGCCACTGCTGGTTGAGGATATCAAGGGACTTTGAGGAGGAATGCCAGTTTCCTAATTGTATTGGGGCCCTCGATGGAAAACATATCCGGGTGCGTAAGCCGCCGAACTCTGGCTCCCAATTCTTCAATTATAAACAATACTTTTCTGTTGTATTGTTGGCTCTGGCAGACCCTCAATACAAGTTTATAATTGTTGACATTGGGGCCTATGGAAGGATGGGAGACTCTAGAGTCATCAATACTTCCATAATGGCTCGGCGGCTACGCATCAACCAGTTGGATCTACCACCACCACGCCAGATACCAGGTTACACTGAAGAATCAGTCCCTTACGTCCTTGTGGCAGATGAGGCGTTTCAGTTGACACGCAATGTCATGAGGCCATATCCCCGCCGCAACCTTGACCACAGGCGCAGAATTTTTAACTTGCGCCTATCACGTGCTAGGCGACTGGTGGAGTGTTCCTTTGGCATTCTTTGTGCCAAATGGCGGGTACTCCAGTCTGCCATTCAGCTGAGTGAACAAAATGTTAATGAAGTTGTTAAAGCGTGTGTGGTTCTTCATAACTTCACCAGGATACATGATTGTTCCTCCTCTGCTGGTGTTGTGCTTAGGCCGGACAATGTGCGTAGGGTGAGATCACCTATCTACCCTCAACATAGACCGCTCTCTGGGCTCAAAGTGCATGATATTTTCACAAATTACTTTATCTCACCTGAGGGGGAAACTTCTTCGCAAGAGCATGCTGTGTCAATGTTATAATTTTGGGTTTTCTGTGTGTCTAAATATATATATTTATACCCCTTCGGATTCTATGACTGTTTCATTGCATTGGTAAGCGTATGTTAGTATGCTGACACTGTTTTTGAGAAATCACACAGATATGTAACCTGTAGTAGACAAAGTTTTACTTTTGCCTTTTTTTTGTTTTTAAAGGCAAACATAATATTGCCATATGCAAACTATGGCAATGGGCCAAATTGCCCTTTTTGCAAAATAAAACTTTTTTGAAAAGTAACATTTTCAAACAAACAAACAAAAAAATGCAATAACAACATTGCTACATGATAAATTTTCCATACAAAGGAAAAAAGAGGTAGTCTCCAGCCCCAAAATTATTGCTAAAAGATAACACTCACATTTCTTCTGAATGTTTTCCAATCATATTAACCCCTTCATGACCCAGCCTATTTTGACCTTAATGACCTGGCCATTTTTTGCAATTCTGACCAATGTCCCTTTATGAGGTAATAACTCAGGAATGCTTCAATGCATCCTAGCGATTCCGAGATTGTTTTTTCGTGACATATTGGGCTTCATGATAGTGGTAAATTTAGGTCGATAATTTTTGCGTTTATTTGTGAAAAAAATGGAAATTTGGCGAAAATTTTGAAAATTTTGCAATTTTCAAATTTTGAATTTTTATTCTGTTAAACCAGAGAGTTATGTGACACAAAATAGTTAATAAATAACATTTCCCACATGTCTACTTTACATCAGCACAATTTTGGAAACAACATTTTTTTTCGTTAGGAAGTTATAAGGGTTAAAAGTTGACCAGCAATTTCTCATTTTTACAACAAAATTTACAAAACCATTTTTTTTAGGGACCACCTCACATTTGAAGTCACTTTGAGGGGTCTAAGTGGCAGAAAATACCCAA
This sequence comes from Dendrobates tinctorius, assembly GCF_039654945.1. Lineage (NCBI taxonomy): Eukaryota > Metazoa > Chordata > Amphibia > Anura > Dendrobatidae > Dendrobates > Dendrobates tinctorius. The sequence continues at coordinate 68,388,188 of NW_027361829.1, forward strand.
AAGTGTCACCATTCTAAAAACTGCACCCCTCAAGCTACTCAAAACTACATTCAAGAAGATTATTAACCCTTCAGGTGCTTCACAGAAACTAAAGCAACATGGAATGAAAAAATGGACATTTTAATTTTTCCAACCAAAATGTTATTTTAGCATCAGTTTTTTCATTTTCACATGTGTAACAGGATAAAATGTATCCTAAAATTTGTTGGGCAATTTCTCCTGAGTACAACGATACCTCATATGTGGTCATAAACCACTGTTTGGGCGCACAGCAGGGCTCAGAAGGCAAGGAGCGCCATTTTACTTTTTGAATGTAAAATATGCTTGAATGTTTAGTGGATGCCATGTCTTGTTTTAAAAGTACCTGTGTGCCTAAACATTGGAGCTCCCCCACAAGTGACCCCATTTTGGAAACTAGACCCTCCAAGGAACTTATCCAGATGCATAGTATGCACTTTGAAACCCCAGGTGCTTCACAAATTGATCTGTAAAAAAAAAAAAAGTACTTTTTTTTTCACAAAAATTTTATTTGGCCTCAGTTTTTTCATTTTCACATGGGCAACAGGATAAAATGGATCCTAAAATTTGTTGGGCAATTTCTCCTGAGTACATCAATATCTCATATGTGGTCATAAACCACTGTTTGGGTGCACCGCAAGGCTCGGAAGGGAAGGAGCGCCATGTGACTTTTTGATTGGAAAATTAGCTCCAATCGGACACCATGTCGCATTTGGAGAGCCCCTGTGTGCCTAAACATTGGAGCTCCCCCACAAGTGACCCCATTTTGGAAACTAGACCCCCGAAGGAACTTATCCAGATGTGTGGTGAGCACTTTGAACCCCCAAGTGCTTCACAGAAGTTTATAACGCAGAGCAGTGAAAATAAAAAAAATATTTTTTTTTCCTCAAAAATGATTTTTTAGCCCGCTATTTTTTATTTTCCCAAGGGTAACAGGATAAATTGGACCCCAAAAGTTGTTGTCCAGTTTGTCCTGAGTACACTGGTACCCCATATGTGGGGGAAAACCACTGTTTGAGCACACGGCATGGCTCAGAAGGGAAGGAGCGTCATTTGACTTTTTGAATGGAAAATTAGCTCCAATCGTTAGCGGACACCATGTTGTGTTTGCAGAGCCCCTGTGTGCGTAAACTTTGGAGCTCCCGCACAAATGACCCCATTTTGGAAAATAGACCCCCTAAGGAACTTATCTAGATGCATAGTGAGCACTTTGAACCCCCAGGTGCTACACAGAAGTTTATAACGCAGAGCCGTTAAAATAAAAATATTTTTTTTCCCTCAAAAAATAAATTTTTAGCCTGCTATTTTTTAATTTCACAAAGGTAACAGGATAAATTGGACCACAAAAGTTGTTGTCCAGCTTGTCCTGAGTACACTGGTACTACATATGTGGGGGGGACCACTGTTTGGGCACACGTTGGGGCTCAGAAGGGAAGTAGTGACGTTTTGAAATGCCGACTTGATGGAATGGTCTGTGGGCGTCATGTTATGTTTGCAGAGCCCCTGATGTACCTAAACAGTGGAGACCCCCCACAAATGACCCCATTTTGGAAAATAGATCACCCAAGAAACTAATATAGATGTGTGGTGAGCACTTTGAACCCCCAAGTGCTTCACAGAAGTTTATAACGCAGAGCTGTGAAAATAAAAAAATATTTTTTTTCCTCAAAAAGTGATTTTTAGCCCACTATTTTTTATTTTCACAAGGGTAACAGGATAAATTGGACCCCAAAAGTTGTTGTCCAGTTTGTCCTGAGTATGCTGGTACCCCATATATGGGGGGGGACCACTGTTTGGGCACACGTTGGGGCTCGGAAGGGAAGTAGTGACGCTTTGAAATGCCGACTTGATGGAATGGTCTGTGGGCGTCATGTTACGTTTGCAGAGCCCCTGATGTACCTAAACAGTGGAAACCCCCCACAAGTGACCCCATTTTGGAAACTAGACCCCCCAAGGAACTTATCTAGATGATTGGTGAGCACTAGAGTTGAGCGATACCGTCCGATACTTCAAAGTATCGGATCGGAATGGATCGGCCGATCTTAAAAAAAAGTATCGGTATCGCCGATTCCGATACCGGAAGTCCCATTCAAGTCTATAGGACTTCCGGTATCGGAATAAGAAAAACCCTGTTTTTGCCTTGTACAGCCTCTCTGGGGTCTGTACGGGCCTTTCGGGGGGCTGTGCCGGCCTGCCAGGGGGTCTGTGCAGGCTCCGGTGGTCTGTGCCGGCCTGCCGGGGGGCTGTGCCGGCCTGCCGGGGGGGCTGTGCAGGTTCCGGTGGGCTGTGCCGGCCTGCCGGGGGGCTGTGCAGGGTCCGGTGGGCTGTGCCGGCCTGCCGGGGGGCTGTGCCGGCCTGCCGGGGGGGCTGTGCCGGCCTGCCGGTGGGCTGTGCCGGCCTGCCGGGGGGCTGTGCCGGCCTGCTGGGGGGTTGTGCAGGCTTCGGGGGTCTGTGCAGGCATCGTCCGATGGGACTACAAGTCCCATCGGGCGATGCCTGCTACCATGACAGTGATTGACACATTAGCCAATGATGGGACAGTAGTAGTCCCATCATCCGGCTAATGTGTTGAATGTAAAAAAAAAATAAAAATTACATGCTACATACATGCTACATTCATACTACATACTACATACATGCTACATTCATACTACATATATACTACATGCAACATACATACTACATATATACTACATGCATGCAACATGCATACTACATATATACTACATGCAACATACATACTACATATATACTACATGCATGCAACATGCATACTACATATATACTACATGCTACATACATACTACATATATGGTACATATATACTACATGCATGCTACATACATACTGCATGCTACATACATACATACTGCATGCTACATACATACTACATGCTACATACATACCACATATATACTACATACATACTACATGCATGCTACATGCTACATACATACCACATACATACTACATACATACTACATACATACTACATGCATGCTACATACATACTACATGCTACATACATACTACATATATACTACATGCATGCTACATACATACTACATGCTACATATATACTACATGCTACATATATACTACATGCTACATACATACTACATACATACTACATGCATGCTACATACATACTACATGCTACATATATACTACATGCATGCTACATACATACTGCATGCTACATGCATGCTACATACATACTACATACATACTACATGCTACATACATACCACATATATACTACATACATACTACATACAATACATTCATACAATACATACATAGACATACAGTACATATAACATAGAGTAACATACTTACCAATACTTGTCACATTGTTCCCCGAAGCCATTGTCTTTTAAAGGAATAAATATTAACATAACAAACCACAAAAATACTCACCCACGATCCGAAGCAGTCCACGAATGTGTCCCACGACGATCTTGGGTAGAGAACTGCAGCATCAGCTGATGCCGCCGTTCTCTACGGGCTGCAGGAATCCAATGACGGAAGGTAGGTATCCTTCCGCACTGTATTCCTCCGCCACTTAAAAAAAAAAAGTCCCTAGTCTCACTTTATGCCATTGCTGTGTGGGAATTTTTTTTTGTGGTTTGTTATGTTAATATTTATTCCTTTAAAAGACAATGGCTTCGGGGAACAATGTGACAAGTATTGGTAAGTATGTTACTCTATGTTATATGTACTGTATGTCTATGTATGTATTGTATGAATGTATTGTATGTAGTATGTATGTAGTATATATGTGGTATGTATGTAGCATGTAGTATGTATGTAGCATGCATGTAGCATGCAGTATGTATGTAGCATGCATGTAGTATATATGTAGTATGTATGTAGCATGTAGTATGTATGTAGCATGCATGTAGTATATATGTAGTATGTATGTAGCATGTAGTATGTATGTAGCATGCATGTAGTATGTAAGTAGTATGTATGTAGTATGTATGTGGTATGTATGTAGCATGTAGTATGTATGTAGCATGCATGTAGTATATATGTGTTATGCATGTAGTATGTATGTAGTATGTATGTAGTATGTATGTAGCATGCATGTAGTATGTATGTAGTATGTATGTAGCATGTAGTATGTATGTAGCATGCATGTAGTATATATGTAGTATGTATGTAGCATGTAGTATGTATGTAGCATGCATGTAGTATGTATGTAGTATGTATGTAGTATGTATGTAGCATGCATGTAGCATGTATGTAGCATGCATGTAGTATGTATGTAGTATGTATGTAGTATATATGTAGTATGTATGTAGCATGTAGTATGTATGTAGCATGCATGTAGTATATATGTAGTATGTATGTAGCATGTAGTATGTATGTAGCATGCATGTAGTATATATGTAGTATGTATGTAGCATGTAGTATGTATGTAGCATGCATGTAGTATGTATGTAGTATTTTTTTTTTTTTTTTTTAACATTTAACACATTAGCCGGATGATGGGACTACTACTGTCCCATCATTGGCTAATGTGTCAATCACTGTCATGGTAGCAGGCATCGCCAGATGGGACTTATAGTCCCATCGGACGATGCTTGCACAGACCCCCGGACATCAGCACAGCCCCCCGGCAGGCCGGCACAGCCCCCCGGCAGGCCGGTACAGACCCCCACAGGGTGCACAGACCACCGGCAGGCCGGCACAGCCCCCCGGCAGGCCGGTACAGACCCCGGGCAGTCCACACAGCCCCCCGGCAGGCCGGCACAGCCCCCCGGCAGGCCGGTACAGACCCCGGGCAGTCCACACAGCCCCCCGGCAGGCCGGCAGAGACCCCCGGAAGGCCCGAAATGACGGCGCATCATGATGACGTCAGGCTGTCAATCAACTTTGAACTTCCGATTCCGATGCCGACTTCCGATATTGAAAAAATATCGGAAGTCGGTATCGGAATTCCGATACAGCAAGTATCGGCCGATACCCGATACTTGCGGTATCGGAATGCTCAACACTAACCATCAGGCCTCCATGTCCTTGGACTCAATTATCGTGTTGCTATCCTTAAATTTTTCTGAAAATAGTAGCCTACAAAACTGATATTTGTGCCACCTGACTGTGGCTCAGCATGAAAGTAGGTAGAGGTGTTGTAAGTGTTACCTCATGCCTGGCTGTTTGCTGCAGAGCTATGCTAAAATGTGTACTGTGGGTGAATTGAGGCAACTTTCCTGGTGCCTGTCCCTCATTTGATGTGTTTTGGCAGCATTTTGGGCCATTATAAGGTGTTGTGCATGCGGTTATGTTTGACAAATATTCAACAAATTAATCTGCGAATATTACAAATTTGGCGATTGTAATCCGAACGAAATATTGAAATATTCACTCATCTCTAGCCATTTGTGGGGTGTTTCCACTATTTAGGCACACCATGGGCTCTCCAAATGCGACATGATGCCCGCAGACCATTCCATCAAAGTCTGCATTCCAAATTGTCATTCCTTCCCTTCGGAGCCTTGCCGTGCACCCAAATAGTGGTTTTCCTGCACAAATGAGATACCAGTGTACTCAGGAGAAATTGCACAACAGATTTCGAGGTCCATTTTCTCCTATTACCCTGGTGAATTTAAAAAAAATAGGGCTAAAATATCATTTTTTGTGGAAAAAATGTGATTATTATTTTCACGGTTCTGCATTTTATACTTCTGTGAAGCACCTGGTGGTTCAAAGTTCTCACCTTACATATAGATTATTTCTTTCAGTGGTTTTGCTTCCAAAATGGGGTGACTTGTGTGGGGTTTCCACTGTTTAGGCACATCAAGGGCTTTCCAAAAGGACATGGCTTCTGTTCTCAATTCCAGCCAATTTTGCATTCAAAAAGTCAAATGGTGCTCCTTCCCTTCTGATCCCTGCTGCGCGCCCAGACAGTGGTTTTCCCCTGCACATGAGGTATCAGCGTGCTCAAGAAAAATTGCACAACAAATTTGGGGGTCCATTTTCTCCTGATAAGCTTGTGAAAATAAAAATTGTTCTAATATAAAAGTTTTGTGAAAAAAAATTAAATGTGCATTTTGTTTTAAACATTGCTTCAGTTCCTGTGAAGCACCTGAAGGGTTAATAAACTTCTTGAAAGTGGTTTTGAGCAACTTTAGGGGTGCAGTTTTTAGAATGGTGTCACTTTTGGGTGCTTTCTGTCATATAGACCCCTGAAAGTCACTTCAAATGTGATGTTGTACCTAAAAAAATGGTTTAAAGTTATGTTTAAAAAATTGTGCTGATGTAAAGTAGATATTGTGGGAAATGTTATTTGTTAACTATTTTGTGTGAAATAACTCTCTGATTTAAGGGCATGAAAGTTAAAAGTTTGAAAATTGCTAAATTTTCTGCCAAATTTCCGCTATTTCACAAATAAACGCAAGTCATATTTAATAACTTTTAGAACCATCATGAAATACAATATGTCACCGAAAACTATCTCAGAATCAGTGGGATCCGTTGAAGCATTCCAGAGTTATGACCTCATAAAGTGACTCTGGTCAGAATTGTAAAATTGGCCCTGGTCATGAAGGTTCAAACTGCCTTAGGGAGTAAAGGGGTTAAGACCAGACAATCCCTTTAAAGTACTCGTACTTACAACATATCCAGGTATCAGTATAACATAAAACACAGTATTTGATATTTATGCTAATGCTTTACATTTTACACAGGCTACTGTGTGATAGTATTAACCATATTTCTCTTGCAGTTTGTCTTGATGATGCTTGTCTATTTCGTCATTCCATCCATTGTTCAGCTAGCTGTACCTATTTTTTTGATAGCTTTGTGGTGAATAATAACTGAAGTGGTGTGACGTTTACGCCTTTGACATGTAAACTCTGTATCTGATATTCATTGCTTTTGCTTAATATTTCCCCACTTTAAACGCCTTTTCTCTGCTTCCTGTGACACATATATCCAGTTTTCTTTAGAGTTATTGAAAGCGTCTAAATCCACAACACTTGGAATATTCAGTTCCTGGGAAAAAATAAACTTGTTTACTATAAGATATCCAAAGTGACAATTATGACACAGCCTTAGGAAACAGTTTTGCTAAGGTTAGCTTGGCTAAAATCAGTCAGTAACATTCAAAAAGCATAAAGAGTAGAGTTGAGCGATACCGTCCGATACTTCAAAGTATCGGATCGGAATGGATCGGCCGATCTTAAAAAAAAGTATCGGTATCGCCGATTCCGATACCGGAAGTCCCATTCAAGTCTATAGGACTTCCGGTATCGGAATAAGAAAAACCCTGTTTTTGCCTTGTACAGCCTCTCTGGGGTCTGTACGGGCCTTTCGGGGGGCTGTGCCGGCCTGCCAGGGGGTCTGTGCAGGCTCCGGTGGTCTGTGCCGGCCTGCCGGGGGGCTGTGCCGGCCTGCCGGGGGGCTGTGCAGGCTCCGGTGGGCTGTGCCGGCCTGCCGGGGGGCTGTGCAGGCTCCGGTGGGCTGTGCCGGCCTGCCGGGGGGCTGTGCCGGCCTGCCGGTGGTCTGTGCAGGCTCTGGTGGGCTGTGCCGGCCTGCCGGGGGGCTGTGCCGGCCTGCCGGGGGGCTGTGCCGGCCTGCCGGGGGGCTGTGCAGGCTTCGGGGGTCTGTGCAGGCATCGTCCGATGGGACTACAAGTCCCATCGGGCGATGCCTGCTACCATGACAGTGATTGACACATTAGCCAATGATGGGACAGTAGTAGTCCCATCATCTGGCTAATGTGTTGAATGTAAAAAAAAAATAAAAATTACATGCTACATACATGCTACATTCATACTACATACTACATACATGCTACATTCATATTACATATATACTACATGCAACATACATACTACATATATACTACATGCATGCAACATGCATACTACATATATACTACATGCAACATACATACTACATATATACTACATGCATGCAACATGCATACTACATATATACTACATGCTACATACATACTACATATATGCTACATATATACTACATGCATGCTACATACATACTGCATGCTACATACATACATACTGCATGCTACATACATACTGCATGCTACATACATACTACATGCTACATACATACCACATATATACTACATACATACTACATGCATGCTACATGCTACATACATACCACATACATACTACATACATACTACATGCATGCTACATACATACTACATGCTACATACATACTACATATATACTACATGCATGCTACATACATACTACATGCTACATATATACTACATGCTACATATATACTACATGCTACATACATACTACATGCATGCTACATACATACTACATACATACTACATGCATGCTACATACATACTACATGCTACATATATACTACATGCATGCTACATACATACTGCATGCTACATGCATGCTACATACATACTACATACATACTACATGCTACATACATACCACATATATACTACATACATACTACATACAATACATTCATACAATACATACATAGACATACAGTACATATAACATAGAGTAACATACTTACCAATACTTGTCACATTGTTCCCCGAAGCCATTGTCTTTTAAAGGAATAAATATTAACATAACAAACCACAAAAATACTCACCCACGATCCGAAGCAGTACACGAGTGTGTCCCACGACGATCTTGGGTAGAGAACTGCAGCATCAGCTGATGCCGCCGTTCTCTACGGGCTGCAGGAATCCAATGACGGAAGGTAGGTATCCTTCCGCACTGTATTCCTGCGCCACTTAAAAAAAAAAAGTCCCTAGTCTCACTTTATGCCATTGCTGTGCCCCTGATGTACCTAAACAGTGGAAACCCCCCACAAGTGACCCCATTTTGGAAACTAGACCCCCCAAGGAACTTATCTAGATGTGTGGTGAGCACGTTGCACCCCCAAGTACTTCACAGAAGTTTATAACGCAGAACCGTGAAAATAAAAAATCTTTTTTTTCCACAAAAATAATTATTTTAGCCCCCATTTTTTTATTTTCCCAAGGGTAACAGGAGAAATTAGACCCCTAAAGTTGTTGTGCAATTTTTCCTGAGTACCCTGATACCCCATAAGTGGGGGTACACCACTGTTTGGGCGCACGTCGGGGCTCGAAATGGAGGGAGCACCGTTTGACTTTTTGAATGCAAAATTGGCTGGAATAAATGGTGGCTCCATGTCGCGTTTGGAGAGCCCCTGATGTGCCTAAACAGTGGAAACCCCTCAATTCTATCTCCAACCCTAACCCCAACACACCCCTAACCCTAATCCCAACCCTAATCATAACCCTAACCACAACCCTAATCCCAACACACCCCTAACGAAATCCCAACTCTAAGCCTAACCGTAATCCCAACCCCAACCCAACCCTAATCCCAATTCCAACCCTAACCCTAAATTCAACCCTAACCTTAAGTTCAACCCTAACCCTAAGTTCAACCCTAACCCTAAGTTCAACCCTAACCCTTAGTCCAACCCTAACCATTAGTCCAACCCTAACCCTTAGTCCAACCCTAACCCCTAGTCCAACGCTAACCCCTAGTCCAACCCTAACCCCTAGTCCAACCCTAACCCTTAGTCCAACCCTAACCCTTAGTCCGACCCTAACCCTAGCCCTAACCCTAGCCCTAACCCTAGCCCTAACCCTAACCCTAGCCCTGGACCTAACCCTAATGGAAAAAAAAATATATATATTTTATTATTTGTCCCTACCTATGGGGGTGATAAGGGGGGCGGTGATTTACTTTTTATTTATTTTGATCACTATGAAAGTTTATCATAGTGATCAAAATAAATGAATGAATCTGCAGCGTTGCAGATTCGATTCGGCGCACTGCGCATGCGCCCGCCATCTTGCAAGATGGCGGCGCCCATGACGCTGGACGGCAGGACACCGGGACGGATAGCGGGAGGTCGGAGGCACAAAGAAGGGTGAGAGTGGGTGATCGGAGGAGTGATCGGAGGGCTGGGGGGGTGGAGGGAAGGCGGAGGGGCAGATCATGACAGCGGCTGCCGATCGGTGCCGTCAAACGGTGGCGGCAGCCGATCGGTGCCGTCAGTCGGTGTGGGGGGGGGTCGGGTCTCGGTGTACAGCCATGTCCGATGCTATTTCATCATCGGCCATGGCTGGATTGTAATATTTCACCAATTTTCATTGGTGAAATATTACAATCGCTCTGATTGGCAGTTTCACTTTTAACAGCCAATCAGAGCGATCGTAGGCACGTGGGGGCTAAGCCACACCCCAGGTGTTAACTCTGAAGGGTCCTTTGTGTGCGGGTCGGGTGACCTTTCAGTGACCCCGGTCACCCGACCCGCAGGGGGGCTATTTATAGCATGACGCCTACGTAGGCGTCATAGGTCGTTTGGGCACTGCTTTTCCTGACGCCTACGTAGGCGACATAGGTCGTGAAGGGGTTAATATTCCACCATGACAGGCAAGGCTACCTTACGCCTTTCAGACAGATATTACATGTCTGTACAAAAGAGAATATTTCACCGCGCTATCCTGTAAAGTGAAAGGATGACAATACACTACTCACTTGCTAATGGCTAGGAAAGGCGTGCTGGCCTTAGTGAAGTAGTCACCTTTTTAGCCAGCTATGTATAGTAACAAATCAAGGCGACCAGCCTTAATAACATCACGCTCTCTCTATGTCTTAACAAGTGAGTAGTGTATTTTCATCCTTTCACTTGACCAGTATAGCATGGTTAAATATTCTCTGTTCTACACACATGTAATATCTGTCTGAAAGGCGTAAGGTAGCCTTGCCTGTCATGGTGGATTATTAATCTGATTAGAAAACATTCTGCAAATATGTGACTTTTCACATTTTTAACAAACTTTGGTGATGGAGACCACCTGTTTTTTCCTTTTGATTGGTATTTGTAGCATCAGTGAAACCGCACTGGACATTTCCTGGCATCAGACTGATTGTGGACAGAGAATTATAAATTCTCATATGTTGGGGAAGGAGAACGCGGAAGAGCAGCCTGTGGTTGCTGCTGGCTACTGTGCCCAACATCGCCCTGTGTGGGGCCATACTGATGCCCATGATGTGGGAAGTGTCCTGCCTCCTGTGAATGTTGGGGGTACTGGCCAGAGTAATAATGGGGAGGGGCATCTTGTTGGCTGTGGTAGGCACGTGTCTCATACCCACCAACATAGCCATATCGTCCCCAACCAGGTTGGGATCAGCCTCCAACACTGGGTGGGAACAAGTGGCCATATTGGTGGGGTTGGCTAGAGGCAGACATTTGTGGCTGCTGTATTGAAGGTTGGGTAGTGGGAGGAAGGGGTTGAGGTGTAGGCCCACGTATTTGAGGATCCTCAGATCCTGCTTGAGCATGCATTTGTGGGGGGGTGCCTAAGGCGCATGAGATTTCTTGGGGAATGTTGCCACCTCTCAATATATTCAAATAATTCGTAGGGCGTACTGGGGTATGTGCACGCATCAAGCAGGATCTGAAAACATCCTCTAATACGGAGCCTGACCTCACGGGAAAGGGCATAGAGATAATTGGCCAGGCTGCGTGAGTATGCCTCCTCCCCATCATCACTATTTACTCTGGCTAAATAATTTAGGACCCCAGTGTCCACATTAGTGCGGGTATCAGTGGCAGGTATTTGCCGCCTTCGGCTTCTTCCTCGCCGGGATGTGGCAGCAGGCTGTGGGGAGCCCTGGATGTGGCCAGTTGGGCTGCTGCTGATGTTGCCCTGCTCCTCTGCTCTTGCTGATGCTGCAGCAGCACCAGATGGTCCTGGTGGTGGGCTTTGGGGCGCAGGCAATGGCACATCCTGACTCGATTCTTCACCCCTGCTCCTAGTAGGGGGAGAAGATGGGCCAGCCACCTCTTCCCCTGCAGACCCAGGATCGATGATGGGGTCACTTTCCGAGCCAGTTCCTCTGTCCGTAAGGTTGGACTGAGTTCTGTTATCAAATATAACAGAGCCAAAAATAAATACATATTTTTGGCCCTGTAAAGTATCTGTGTAATGTGGTGTGAGGTATCTACTTACGGTCTGAAATCCAGAATTGGGACGAGGAAGGAGAGGCGGTCATAGTAGATGTACTTTCTCTTCACATAGCCCGCATCCCCACTCCTGGACCGCTGCTGACGTTCCCGGCGGTATTGGTCCCGGATGCTTCGCCAGCGTCTCATGACATCTTCCACTGCAATGTGACAGGAAATATTGTCAAATTCACATATTTGATAGGTCACATTTGCTATCAGTAGTCTAGGCATGTGGCCTTCTGAGGTGTGCTTTCTACCCATGGTGGCATATGTAATTGGGGCATACAGGCCAGATACACAGGGTCACATTAGTTTATGTATCAAGTAACTACACTTAATAACTTGTTTCGCTAGGAGGATGAGGAGCTTGTGGCCTGGCCCAAATTATGGCAGTGTCAAACCACGTGTCACATCAAAATCTAACGGCCTCATGAGGAAAAAAGTACAAGCACAGGAAGGGGGGTGCTGAATCTATATTCATTTTTTGTTCGGCGCTAATTTTACTCATTTTTTGGCTTGTACTTACTAATTTTCTGCTGCTCCTCACGTGGCCGATCACCAAAGTCATGGAACATCTGCCTACATATGCGCCTCCATGACGCCTCCTTTCTTGCCTAGTTGGCATAATGGGCATCACGTTGGTCCCATAGTTCGGGCCGCTCCTGCACCAGGACAATTAACATTTCCACATTAAGATAAGTGGACGCCATGATGCTGCTGTACTCTGTGGAGGCATACTTCCTGGATGTCTGGAGCACTTTTTGAGCTCATTTGCATGTCTCAGCTTCCTGATGATGGATTGGGTCATTTCCTGGCAGCAGTCAAAAGACCTGCGTATTTCTCGCAGGTCACACATGTGGTTCGTGTGTAATCCGTATTTTTTGCGCACCCGTAGACTTGCATTGGCGTACTACGGCCGTAGTACGCTGACAATCACAGCATGCTGCGATTGGCATGGACCGTAGAATACGGATGAGAAATATACGGCTGGTGCGAGGTACCCCATAGAGAATCATTTGTCAGTGTCTAATGCGTGCTTTTTACACCTCTCACTCATCCGTATTCCTCTCTAGTGTGACCCCAGCCTAAGCCAAAAATACCAACCAGTGTGACACGCCAGTGCCCCCGCACACACCACTCCAATGCACGTTTCGCTGCCGCTTCATCAGGGAGTAATGTAGGCAGGGTGAAGGGATATTTTATAGTGCCAGTACAGCTGCAATTACTTACAAATCAAGAGACACCATAATTACATGGCACTGCAGTAGCACACGCGATCTCCGCCATCCCGGAAGTTGAAACCCAGAAGTACGTCACCGAGTGTGGCCAAAGGTCACAGTCAATATCCAGGCTCCAACTCCGGGAGAAAGAGGGTGCATGCGCAGTGCGGTGCACAGCGCCTCAGCAGCCATATTGAAAATGCGAAAACATAAATCAATATCAACGCAAGAATGGGCACTATAAATTACCAAGATTAAGAGAATTAATCACAAATAAATAGTGCAAAACACACATATATACAGTATCAAAAAGTGCAATGTTATTTAATAAATTATAATAATGTGAATATTAAATATAAAAAGTGGTTTGAGAAAAAGTGAATCAAATAATATAGTGAAATGAAGTAAATAATGTGAAAAATTAATACAAAATAAAATAATTAAAGTGCAACACAACAAAAGTGTATATATATTGTTTATTGAAAAAGTGCAAAGTGCTAATATAATACCATTGTTATACATATGTATAAGGTAATTAAATACCCAAGAATTAATTAGTAATAAACACCATAAAATAGAATAAATACCCAAAAATAAATAGTGTGCAAAATGTAATAAAATAAAATAATTAAAGTGCAACACAGTTAATATAATAAAATACCATTATTATATACATATGTATAAGGTAATCAAATGCCCCCAAAAATTGATTAGTTATAAGCACCATAGAATATATTAAATACCAAAAATATACAAATATGTATAAAATGAATAAAATAAATACACACAATGTCACCCCAAACAACCAATATGAAACTAAAGAAAGCTAGAAAAACCACACTGCTCATTAAGACCTTTAGGAGTCATGCTCTGCAACAAAGTGATCCACTTGCACTCTTTTTGTGCCAGCCTCTTACAAAAATCCCTCCTTCTATTCCCCAATTAAATCCGATCAATCCCTCTTTCTTGCAACAAATGAGATTGATGAGGGTGGAATTTCTGAAAATGTCATGCTAACGGTTTTAATTTAGATATATTTCCAACATCAACAATCTCAACTTTGTCTGCTGCTTTAATATCCTTGATGTGCTCCAAAGTACGAACCCGCAATTCTCGTGTGGTCATGCCCACACATAATGAGATTACAGGGACATGATGCTTGATATATCACTATAGATGTACGGCAATTTATGTAATGCAAAATTTTATATTCCCGTATATTTGTTGAATCATGAAATAAAGTTGTTTTTACCATATATTGGCAAGCCTTTCATGATCCTCAACTGTACAATCCCCATTTGGGAACTTTGGAATCAAAAATAAATTGAGATGTCAGAGGGACATCATGGCTATCGACCATTGAATCACATAACGTTTTACTTCATTTTTCAAATAATAGAGGCTGTTTAGGTAATATTTTAGAAAAACTAGAATCCTGTAAAAGAATAGACCAAAATTTAAAAAAAATATGTTATTTCACACCATCTAGAATGATAATTAGTAATGAAGCGCACGTGTCCATCCACTTCTTTGTCTTTTTTCTTAGGAATCATCAAAGATTGCCGATCTGTTTCTTTAGCCCTAACATAGGCCTTATGGACAATGACTCTTCGATATCCCTGCTGTAAGAATCTATTAGCAAGATCCTCAGCTTGTTATTCAAATGAATCATTTTGATGACAAATCCGCCTAGTTCTCAAAAACTGTCCCATAGGGCTGGATGGGCTGATTTCACATGAAGCAATGCATTCACACTGGTTTCCTTTCGATATATAGATGGGTGGAGTTGTCCCAAATCATCAATCATAATTCCTATGTCCAGGAAATTAATGGAATCTTGTTTCACAGTGGAGGTAAGTTTTATATTCATACTCGGATACCTGTCTACATCTCTTGAGACTCTGCGATCTCCAAGTTATATTAATTTAAACACTGCCTGATTTTGGTGAGTTATGGTTGCACAGTATGGAGGTGGAGGAAATTCTATCTACAGGGTTGGAATGCGTGTCTGATTAAGGGAGAGGTTGAGGGCACAGGTGGAGGCCCTATTGGAGGTGGAGGAGACAGAAGCAAAAGAAAAACTGTTAGATACTGAGGTTTGTCCTGCAAGTCTTGGGGATTCAAAGACTTGTGGAGCAATCCATTGAGCAGCTGTCCCACAGCCACCAGAGTCACCTGGTTCCCAGTCAACGAAATGTAATGCCCCTGCCCATGTTTGCTGGTCTAGGTGTCAGTGATGACATGCACCCTAGCAGACATAGATTATTTCAGGGAATGGGTGATGTTGTCAGTGACATGCTGGTGTTGTGCAGGCACAACTTTCTTTGAGAAGTAATGGTGACTTTACAACTGGTGCTGGGTGACTGCGATGGCCATCAACTTATGGAAACCGTCTGTATCCACTAGTCTGAAAGGTAGCATTTATGTGGCCAATGGACTGGATATGGTGGAGTTCAAGCTCTTAGCTTTGCCAAATGTAGGAGGAGACATTCTTTTACTTGATCACTACTATGGGACCGAGAGCTGGCTGCTGTACTGAGAAAGGATGGAGTACGGAGAACAGGACAAACTGCTGGACTGTGAGTGAGGTGCAGGCAGAGATGCTATGGTGGATTGAAAAAGATGTATTGTGCTAGGTGACACAAAAGCAGCAGTCATGTCTACTTCCACAACATCTGACCGACTCTCACTCCCCCCAACTGTGGTGGGTAAACAATTGTAGTTTCTGCGAATGGTGACCTGTGTTGTGAATTCGCTTTCTGGTCTACCTCTGGTTACTAGTGAAGGTAGTTGAGCTGGTTGTATTGTCAGAGGGGTCACGAGTTCTCTTTCCGGGCTCCCTCTGGTGGTTACTGGAGGTAATGGAGCTGATCTAATTAACAGAGGCCTGCCACCTGATAATGAGGAGGATGACTGGAGATCTGGAGTTTCTGACTGGATTTAAGACAGCCGACTCCCTCTATCCCTGCTGGTGATTTATTCCTGCCTCCTGAGGTCTTAGTTTCCAGCTCAGTCCCTGCATGCTCAGCTAAGTGTTCTTTTGCTTTTGTTCACATTTGATCTGGTTTTGTCTATTTCAGTTTTGTGTGTTCAGCCAGCACCGGCTGGGGCTGTGCTGAATTTCCATCCTTATGTTACTGCTTGTGCCAGTTTGTTTTTGTCCCTTATTAGATTGGCCTCTTTTTGCTCTGCTTTCAGAATATACCAGAGTGCTGATATAGTGGGCTAAGTCTAGTGACTTCAGTATTTTTCTATCAGACGTGTTGAGCATTTTTTGCAGGTTTTTTTGCGTGATTGCAGACTGAGTCTTTCCTTTCCTGTCCTGTGTAGTTAGTGTGGGCCCCATCGTTTGCTCAGTCTATTTTCCTACATGCGTTTGTGTTTTCATCTTGTCTCACCGACAATATATGTTTGGGGGCTATCTATTCCTTTGGGGTCTGCTCTGGGGAAGTTTAGATTTCCCCTTTCTTGCTTTAGGCTTATTTAGGTCTCTGGCTGTGTCGAGGTGTCTAGAATCATCGTAGGTACGCTCCACGGCTACTGCTAGTTGTGTGGATAGGATCAGGGGTCTGCAATCCATTTAGTTTCCAACCTCGCTGGTTTTCTGTGGCTTAGCTTGGTCTTGCTTTCCTCCTCAGTGACCCAATCAAAACAGACCTGTGTGTGAACACTTGGAATGTTGATGGAGGAGGAAGAAGCAGCAGATGGTGTTGATGGGATGGTTGGTGGTTGGCGAGGTCTGCTACTTCACATTCATGCATGAATGTGTCAAATTATTGCAATTTTTGCCTCTGAGTTTTTTTGGTCAGATAACATCTGCTGGGTCATCCTTTGTGATCTCAAAAAATGCCCAGGCTAGGCAACCCTTGCCGCCCCTGCGAACTGCACACTCGCGACCAATGCTGGCCACAGGCAAAGTTTGGTGCTGAGGAAGCATGTCGTGGTTGTGTTACTTCATGTCTGTGTGGGAAGCTGCAACGTAACCTCGTCATCTCTGTCCTCCTCCACCTCCTCTGCTGATCTACTCAGCTGCATACCTTTGGATTCACATCAAGTGAGATCTACAACCTCACTGTCATCCTCTCTGTTCTCACACTCCTCACCATGGGAGTCACTCTCCTCTTCTTCCTGCCCTGACACTACAGTGCAGTCCACATTCGCCTCTGGTATGTGAGTCTCATCAGGATCACCTCCACCCTTGGTGGTTAATGTCTGGTGATGAGGGTTTGGATTCTGCTCGGACCCTACTGCATCTGGCACCGGATCTAACATGAAAATATTTTGGGTATTTGTGTAGATGCTTTACTCCTCTGGATTTTGTGATTCTTCGGAGTTGAACTCTAATGCCCAAGGTATAAAATGTGTGAACAGCTCTTCAGAATGGCCCATCTGAGGTTACCCACAGTCAGATGGGTGTTTGGAAATTTTTGACGCAGGGGTAAACAAGGGTGATTGGGGTGCCACCTGAAGATTGTAGCTGTGTGTGTATTATGTTAAGATGGAGGAACAGGAGGAGAGGAAACTTAATGCAGCATTTGCCATCCATTCAAGCACATGCTCTTTCTGAGCCTCATCTACAAGGCATACCGCTGTGTGGCTGCCAAATAAAGAGAGTCATGTAGGCCGGCCAGTAACAGATGTTGTCAGTGGATAGGATGAGACAGTGTTTGCTAAGTTGAACTTTCATTCACATTTACACCTAACCCACGCACACCTCGAAAACCAAGCATATTGCCCCTTCCACCATGATCTAGCTTTTTCCCACTCATGTTGTAAGTTTCTTCCCCTCTTGTATCCTGCTGTTTAGCAACCTTAGGCCCACAGCTGTCAGTCACCTGCCACTAAATGAACAATCACTATTGATTTTCTTAGAAAGTGTGTGCCTTAACAGCAATGGTTTGCTTAATGATTTTTAAGTGGAAATCTAGCCTTCTGATTTGCAACTGAAACACAATTTTAGCACAAACGATTTGTAGTCGCTAATTGCGCATAGTGGCTGCAAAACTATATTAGGCCTAACAATTTTTAAGTGGAAATCTGGCCCTTTGATTTGCCACTGAAAGACAGTTTTAGCACAAATGATTTGGAGTAGTTAATTGGGCCCCGTGGCTGCAACACTATAGTAGGCCTCCTGATTTTTACGTGGAAATCTGGCCTTCTGATTTGCCATTGAAACAGTTTTAACACAAACAATTTGTAATAGCTAATTGCACCTAGTGGCTGCACCACTATATTAGGCCTAACAATTTTTAATTGCACATCTGGCCTTCTAATTTGCCATTGAAACACAGTGTTAACACGAACGATTTGGAGTAGCTAATGGGGTTTCCATAGACTGCCATACAGTTTATACACAATCTACTTCAATGCTGGAGGATAGATTTCACACAGGATAAGTTCACTTTCAGCATCAGCACAAGTGCAGGAGCGACCTCTCTGCACTGTGACACTGAGCAAATAGTACCACCAAAACAAGATGTCCACTTCTTTTTATATGGCCAGGGACATGTGACTTTGGCAACAAATCACAGAAGACCTTTTGTCATGATGTTGTGAATGGTTTCTTTGCCCTGATTGTTTGCCGGAATCAACACACATTAAGTTAAGGGAGGGAAAAAAAAGTATGAGCCGCTGCTGTAACCTCTCTACATGCTACTCTGACCTAGACACACCCCTCCTCTCATCAAACACGTTCATTCGCCCCCCTGCTCATCATATAGTATCACTATCATAGCCAAAGTAATAACAACAGTATTAGTAGATTATTTACCGAACTGTGCCGTCTTTGAGTAAAAAGCGAATCTGAATCCGAATTTGCTACGTTTGTGCTGAATTTGAAATTGGTGAATGTTTTCCAAACACATTCACTCATCTCCAGTTATAATATTCCAGGCGGCACTAAAAACCCACTAAGACAAAACTCTAGCGTTAGGTCAGGTCAGTATCTCCAAGGCGTAGAAATAAAAGTTCATGCCACATGTCTAGCTTGAATAGACAATAGTTGTAAGGCACAGAGGATGCTGGTATAGTCAGCAAGGTACTCCTTCAGCATCTTCCAAAACTATTCCCTCCTTTGTCAGAGTACCCAGCTCATCAGGGCCTGGACGATGGGAGGGTCTGTGAAAACTGTCCCAGACCTTTGAGAGTGTTCCCCTTTCTCTGCTGAATCTCGTGTGTGTCTCCACTTCTTAATTCTCGAAAGGAACTGGGACCTCTGATGCCAGCGATGGCAGATGTGATTTTTTTAATAATTCTTTAACTAAGCCCTTCTGGTACTGCAACATTTTATTAGACCTAAACAATAAATTTTATTGTAAAGTTATTAAAAATAATAGACACGTATTGTCAGGCACTACACACTATTAGGACAGATCAACGTGTTTCGACATGCGTCTTACTCATGATGCGTTGATCTGTCCTAATAGTGTGTAGTGCCTGACAATATGTGTCTATTATTTTGAATAACTTTACAATAGAAGTTAATTTTTAGCCACCTCCCACCCATCACTGGATCCTTTTTTCCTTTTTGTCTTTCTAATTATCATGGCTGCTCAACCTGATCCGTGCGAGGCATTGGCTGGCATTGGGGAGTCCAAACACAGCTAATGGCAAGCTGACTACACCTTTTTTTCCGTTATTTTTTATTAGACTTCTCTGTAATGGGAAGGAGAGATTTAAAGTTCTCATTGTAGTGGGGGTCTAGAAAGGTGGCCAACCAGTAATTAGTGTTGGCCAAAATGCATACAACACGAGGGTCATGAGAAAAGCAACGAAACATAAACTCAACCATGTGTGCCAGGCTGCCAGCCACCAAGACTTCCCTGTTCACCACCATGTTTTCCACTTCCATACCCTCGTCTTTCTCCAAACTTGCTAACATAACAACACCACTTGTCAATTGTGTCTTATTATCGTCCTCTACCTCTTGCGGCAGTAATTACATTTTCCCACCATTGCCTTCTCTTGTGTGTGACTGCTCAAATATTTATTGCATTACTACATGTGATCTCCACATGTTCCGCTTGAAACTGGCAGGGTGAGAAGACAGAATCTATAAATGGGAAATGTGAACAGCTTTTCGGAGTGTCCAAGTGTGGGATCACTTGTCTATGGGCACTCGGCATGGTAGGAAGGAGAATCATGGTGAGGATTATGTGGTCCAGAATCACAGCTACTGAGACTGAACTGTGTGGTAAACAGGGCGATGCTGGCAAAGTGACTGAAAGCATTATCTGCTATCCATCCAACAATCTTTTCACACTGGTCTGGCTTCAAGAGTGGTGTTCCGTGCCCCCCTACAAAGTGGGACAGGAAGCTAGATCGAGATGATGTGTGTGTCTGTTGTGCTCCGGTGGCAGGCAGAGTTTCTCCTTACCCACTGCCTCGGCCTCTGCTCTCATCATCAGCATCATGTGCACTTCTCCGTCCCTTATCACGTTCCATACCTATTTTAAATTACGTATGATGTTTGCCTGTCGAGAAAATGTGGCAGACAGTATTGCAATACCAGTAAAACTTGCCCACTACAGATGGACATATAAGTCTGCAGTATCTATATAGAAATGTGATTTGTTTAACAAACTATTCTTTTGGGTGGGTTTTGAGGCCAAACTGTAGCATGATAAATGCCATATAAAATTTCACTGCTCAAAAACATTGCAGTATTACAATGCCAGCAAAATTTTACCAATTCAGATGGACCTATAAGAGGGCAGTATGAATACAGTAATGCATTTTTTTTTGCTGGAGGTGTTGAGGCCCAACTGTAGCACGATAAATGCCATATAAAATTTCACTGCTCAAAAAAATGCTATATTACAATGCCAGAAAAATGTGCCCACTTCAGATGGATGTATAAGACTGCAGTATCAATATAGCAATGCAATTGATATCCAATCAAGTCTGGCTGTATGTTTCTCACATACAACTGTCATAGTAAATATTGTATATAATATTTTTCTGCTCAGAAAATTTAAGGGATTAAGAGCAAAAAGAATATTATTAGCCCTGAGAAGTTGTTTTGATATGAGTTGCAGGCAGCAGCATAAAGGACATGCAATTCACAATATCCTGTCCTACACTATCCCTTCAGCACAATCTCTCCCTAACTGATGCTAGCAGCAGTATTGATTATCATTAGCCCTCAGAAGGGCTGTTGTACTTAAAAAAAAAAGTTAATGTGGATGAATCCCTGTCTAATTCGCAGCTACAATTCTGTCCCTCTCTCACTAGCACCTCTCCCTACTCTGCCTGTTACCGGGGTACAGTGTGCCGAGTATAGCGTCACAGGTCTTATACAGACCTGAATACTCTATGCTGCCAGCCATTCACAGTTATGACAAAACCAAGAAGGCTATGGCATTACAGTGACTGGCAGGCAATCCTCACATGTTCATTGGCTGTCTAAAAAGTGCCAAACATGAAAGGTGGGGACTTGAGCTGCTGTTCAAGCATTAAAAAATACTTGTCGATTAATGAGCATCCCATACACCCTGATGTTCAAGCGAGTAACGAGAAGTGATAAGCACACTCACTGATTCCTAATAATGATACTTTCATTATGTTTTAATCTGTTATAATTAAAGGCTGTAGATACCAATTGATTTAATTGGATTGTGCAATAGTTTATGCTACTTTTTTGTTATGTATTCTTTAATTGTGTATATTTAACTGGTGAGGTCACATACTGATCTGTATTATTATTATTATTATTTATATAGCACCATTGATTCCATGGTGCTGTACATAAGAAGGGGTTACATATAAATTACAGATATCACTTACAGTAAACAAACTTACAATGACAGACTGATACAGAGGGGAGAGGACCTTGCCCTTTCGGGCTTACATGCAACAGGATGGTGGGGAAGGAGACAGTAGGTAGGGGGTTGCAGCAGTTCCGGTGTTGGTTGAGGCGATATCTCCAGTAGTGGTGAGGAGGTAGTGGGGTCATTGCAGGCTGTAGACTTTCTTGAAGAGATGGGTTTTCAGGTTCCGTCTGAAGGAGCTGAATGTGGTTGATAGTCGGACATGTTGGGGCAAAGAATTCCAGAGGATGGGTGCTATTCGGGAGAAGTCTTGGAGGCGGTTGGGTGAGGAGCGAATAAGTGTGGAGGAGAGAAGGAGGTCTTGGAAGGATCGGAGATTACGTGAGGGAAGGTAACGGGAGATTAGTTCAGAGACATATGGGGGAGACAGGTTATAGATGGCCTTGTAGGTCAGTATTAGTAATTTGAACTTGATACGCTGAGGGAATGGAAGCCAGTGAAGAGATTTGCAGAGGGGAGAAGTGGAGGAGTAGCGAGTTTAGAGATGATTAGTCGGGCAGCAGAGTTAAGGATGGACTGGAGAGGACGAGGGTGTTAGCAGGGAGACCACAGAAAAGGATGTTGCAGTAGTCGAGGCGGGAGATGATGAAGGCGTGCACAAGCATTTTAGTAGAGTGAGGGTTGAGGAAAGGACTGATTCTGGAAATATTTTTGAGTTGGAGGCAACAGGAGGTAGAAAGAGCTTGGATGTGTGGTTTGAAGGACAGGGCAGAGTATAAAGGTCACTGGCCAATTCCTGTTTTATTATACCTGATGAAGGGGTCTGGTTGGCCTCAAAACGTGTAGTTCCAATAAATCTTTTTATTCCTATTTCCAAGGACATTACCTCCTTAGCAGCGCTTCTCCAGCCCCTATTTTACTTCCAGATTGCTATCATACTGTTTGAGGGCTATAAGGGACATCACACGGAAATTCTAGGAATGGATGTGGGTCACATCATACTATAATTAAGCTTGTAAGGGCCAACATTTTGTACAGAGGGCTCTGAGTCCATCATACTGAATGCTGGTTTGTTGGAACCATCATACCGTATTGGGGGGCTGTGGGGACAATCATACTGTATGGGGGCTGTTGGGGTCATAATACTGTATGAGGGTCTGTAAGGATAATTATTCTCAGCAGGTGAAAAGTGGGCAGCTATTATATACCCACTGCTCTTCTGAGCATGCTAGGTGTGTTTTTTTAATGCCCCAGAGATAGAAGCCTTTTCATTTAGTGCTACTTTTTATCATCTTTACAAAGGGGGCATTGCTCATAGGGTAGTTATGCAGAGCAGCCTTAAAAGACCCTTCCAGAGAATCATGTGAGCAACATGCCCTTGGTAAACACATGGAACCGTAAGGCAGGTTTAAAAAAAAAAGAAGCAAAATACTCTGTTGAGTAGAGGGAATAAAGTAAAAGCAAAGGTTGCCACTTTTGATCTGGTGATACGTCCTAATTAAACATATCAATTAATGGGACTTGATTCGAAAGACAGACAGCATTTAATAAATAAAAAAAATAGTGAAATGAAATTAACTACAGACCATAAATAAAAATATTACAAGTCCCTATTACACTAAAGGCTGTTTTATTGTGACATTATTCATTTCTTTCCATTTAAAATTGGAAATGCACACATATGGACTATGTTTGTACTGTGCGTAATTTGAATAAGCCACTTCTGCCTGCAGATGCTGATACATCCATATCTCTCTTTTGCAGTATTAAACATATATGCATTAATTTTGTTTAGTACTTGATCATTTATTATGATTATTATTTTTATAGCAAGCTTTTGGCAAAGTACTTAAAGCAAATTGAAAATCAATAGCAGAAAAGAGAGAAAACAGAAAAAGTGCAGAACAGACAAAATAAAAATCCGAGTAAATATTGATCAAAGTATAAAAGCAAGACTCTGGAAAAGAATATGGAGAGAGAGACAGAGACAACATTTGCCATTGTTAATTGTGTCATTAGTTATAATGCAGTTATTAAAATAAGTTAATTTAATTTTAAAAGACTTACTGATGCAAAATTATTCAACCCCTAATATCTGAACAAATTTAACTAGTTTACAAATGACACTAACAAGGATTACTGACACCAGTATTATTGAAAGCCATCATACTCTTAAATGCTTTCTCTAGGACTAACAAAGAAAATGTAAACGCAAATAACTTCCTAAATGCCGTTAAGGCACCGTCACGCTAAGCGAGATCGCTTACCTCCGACCGGCTCCCCCGCTGTCTATCGCTGATCACGCGAGAACGTCCTTGGCCGTTTCTCATCGGCGGCTTCCTGCTGGGCTTCCTGCTGGCGCCGACGAGCGGCGCGTGGACGCGGGCGGGAGGGAGTCACGATCGCCGCGTCAGACAGGTAAGTAACAACCGCCGACCACTGCTACGTCGCTGGTGAGATCTGCCTGCACTAGGAACCATTTAGTGATGCACCAGCGATCCTGCCCGGGTCGTATCATGGTCGGGATCGCTGGTGCATCGCTAAATGTGACGGGACCCTTAATTAGAAAACCACACTTGTTTTGTCTAGGAAGGTAATCACTATAGAATTAATTGATTGATAAAAGAACAGTTGCCTGTGAGCATGTAGAGTAGGAAAATCCTCCCTTTCCCTTCATTTGTAGGAAGATGTGCTTAGAGTAGATATTTGGATCCTAGTTATACCATAGGAAGAGGCCGCTCACACTGTTGTCCACCCTGTCTATCTGATTTAATACTTGAAATACCAAGGGTATTGAGGTAAGAAGACACCACTCCCACTGCTGTCCACACTTTCTATCTGATCTAATACTGAAGATACCAGGAGTGCTTAAGTAAGAAAAGGCTGCTCACATTGCTGTTCACCCCATAAGTCTGATCTAATACTGGAGGTACCAAGGGTGCGGAGGTCAGAAAAGGCCACTCTGACTAATCACATCTGTCTTTCTAATCCAATATTGGAAATAGCAGGGGTGTTGAATAGAGGTGAGAGGATTGATCTGTGGAGGATTAACTTTGAGATAAATTTGCAAGTATTAAAAAAAAAATGGCCAGCATAATTCCCCAAACTGCTAAAGACTCAAAAGAGTACACAGCAGGTATGGTCACACGGGCTTAACCAGATTGCCTGCTCTATCACATCACATGGTTAAGTGTTGCCAATCAGGGTATGTCACATACACACTTCTCACAACGTGACATGCGGTATGCCTGCAAGGGTTAATTTATCTCTTCTTACTCAATCCAGCACTCATCCTCTGTTCTAGGCTATAAAATGAGCATAAATCACACCCCAGCACAGTCCACACATCCAGATTACTTAATGCGCTGCAACAACTCATCAAACACACAGGGTGATGAGTCTTTGAAATATGTTGCTGTTAGAGAATCAAAAAGGCCACACTTTCTCTGAAAGACTATGGCATCTTTAGAGCACACAAAGATCAAACTTTTTAAAGATTTTAAGCTTTAACCCCTTAGTGATGGAGCCAAATTTTTGAAATCTGACCAGTGTCACTTTATGTGGTAATAACTCTGGAACGCTTCAACAAATCCCAGTGATTTTGAGATTTTTTTTTCGTGACACATTATACTTTATGATAACGGTAAATTTAGGTCAATATGTTTTGTTTTTATTTATAAAAAATATCAGAAATTTGAGAAAAATGTTAAAGATTAGCAATTTTCAAACTTTTAATGCTTATCCCTTTAATCCAGATTGTCATACCACACAAAAACATTCATAAATAACATTTCCCACATGCCTGCTTTACATCAGCACCATTTGTAAAATGTTCTTTTATTTTGTTAGCATTTTAGGAGGTTTAAAAATGCAGCAGTAATTTTTCATTTTATCTAGGAAATTTACAAAAAAAATTTTTTATGGACCTATCCAGGTTTGAAGTGACTTTGGGGGTCCTATATATTGGAAAACCCCCAAAAATTATGCCATTTTAAAAACTGCACCCCCTGACATATTGAAAACTGCTGTCAGCTAGTTTATTAATCCTTCAGGTCATTTTCAGGAATTAATGCAAAGTGGCATGACAGAAATGAAAAAGTGTAGTATTTTTACCACCTAAATGCTGCTAACTTCTGAACAGGTTACAACAGCCATCAGACTCTAAGGCCGCTATTTGGTCGTGAATTGCCATGGCAAACATAAGGACCACACAATCATGATCTCATGGTGCCAATGGGGATAAAGAGGAAGCCCCCACACTCTGTTAACCATTTATATGATGTTGTCGCTATTAACAGCAGCATCTAGGGGGTTAAAATGATTTGGACGGTGCAAACACTGACCGTGGCTGATGCAGCAATTTGTCAGCTATAGTGTACAGCCAACAGCTGCTGGATGGTCACCTGTATGGGGATGCTATTCTTTTATATCTCCCGTCAGTTAAAAGACGTATTGGCAGTCATTAAGGGGTTAATCTAAAAGTATACAGTGCTTACAACAAAAGATATAAAAAAGTAAAATTAAAATGACACAGAAACATGCAAAACAAAATTAGTACACAAATGTAATCATGTTATATGATCACGTGTCCAACCGGAATAAGAAATCTACAAGATACATGCCCTCAAAATATTCATGGGCAACTAATGATAAATAAAATTGTAAAATTTTATTACATATAATAAATATAAAAGTGAACAAGGGAAAAATACCACAAAAGGATTAAAAAACGTACATATTGTCACAGGACAATGGTTACTCAGCAAATAAATGGAGAGTGTACCTATGTTATAATATGATACAAATAGCACCAAGAAATTTCATACCAATTATTGCATTTCATATCCTTG
This sequence comes from Dendrobates tinctorius, assembly GCF_039654945.1. Taxonomy (NCBI): domain Eukaryota; kingdom Metazoa; phylum Chordata; class Amphibia; order Anura; family Dendrobatidae; genus Dendrobates; species Dendrobates tinctorius. The sequence continues at coordinate 68,415,059 of NW_027361829.1, forward strand.
TGTAAGAAAGATACATAACAGGTGTAAGTCATATACAATAATTGTGCTGGATATGGTAGATGTATATACACCTAAATATGCCGCGATTTCCCGATTTCCCTTCTGAAAGACACCTCGTCTGGTATCTTACCAATGCTATATCACCACCTGTTTGTGTGATCATGTCTTCATGCTTGGTGTTCCTTAGCATGGTGCTTGATTGAGAGGCCTAGTTTGAGATATATGTATGGCTGTGTACTTTGGCAACTCTTTGAATTTATGCCCTGATGTGTACACTGGGCTAGGTATCTACATGCTAGCCTTTCCCAGTGTTTAGCAATCATTAATTTCACCATCTGGACATTTGATGGTCTTTTCATGTACAGATCACACATACATCAGAGGTTACGTCAGTTGCGTTAACTGTGTTACATCCATTATATGGATATATCATTTTATTTCATTAATGCAGCGAACATACACCTTGAATAAACAGCTACTTTTTGTTGACATACTTGGGGATGATTTAAATAAATACCATTTAGGTTCACAGGAACTTATGCATTCATTACATAGAATAAATCATTCTTCTAATTTATATTGCATCCATCACACAGTGTTTACTATTAAATATTTTAGTTATTCAATAATGATAAATAGATATTATGTCACATAAAGACTATCCATATGTCGCCTGTATGTTACAATACTTTGTAAGTTACAGCTGGTGCATGCAAACAAGATAGTATTGAAAGTGTCATGCAAATGTTACATCCACTACACTGGAATTCACCATTTGTATTTTTTCAGATACTTTGTTATGCCATGCCTGATGACGAGACCTACTGTAAGTATTCTTGAAAGCTTGCTTTGTAGCATCCCATATTTTATTTTTGTTAGCCATTAAAATGTAGTATGACTACAAGAGCATTATTATTATTTTGTTGCTCCCACTGAGATCAATCAATCTTTTCTCAACTGGCAAACATGGTACCAAAACCTTATTTTTCATTTAACTTTATTGAAAATTTGACGCTGCATTTTTTGTCTTTTGTTGGCATGTCATGTTTTAAACAAAGCGTCGTGACTTGACTCCGGGGCTCAATATAGTGACCTCTAGCTGTGTGGTCAGTTTCCCCTTCTCTCTCTATTGGACCACAGCCTATGTTTTCTCTGTCCAACTGCTGATAATGCTCTTGTCTTTGCTGTGTTGCTTCTATGCAGGTATTTTCACTTCCTCATTGGGTTTGTCCCATTACATCTTGTGAGAGAATATTTATACTCACCATTTACATGCAGTCTTTGCTGGCTATATACCAAGTTAGATGGATGTTTGGAGTCCTAGCTCCCCAGTAAAGGAATATCTTGCTGAAATGTTCTCAATTGCTTCTCCTGCAGTTTGTTTGCATGTTTGCCTTTCCAGCCCTCTTCCCATTTTGTTACAGTTAGGGTCTGGAGGTTTTCCCTTATACCAGAGGCATTTGGACTCCTTTATTTTTCTTCTATCTTTCATGTATGAATGTAACAACATATCCTAAGCCCTGTGCCTCAGCCACTGTCTGTGTGCATTTCATTCTGTTGTGGTTGTTTTAGGTTACGTTCTATGTATAGTTGAGGGTGCAACTAAGGACACTTGGGATAAGCCGACCTTGAAAGGGGGTGCCATTGCGTAATTTTAGGGTGCCAATCTCTGCGGTCAGGCAGGGACAAATCAGGGTCAAGTTAGGGATTTGCCTAGTCTTTATAGGAACCTGTGGATGTGAAGGTTTAATATCTACCCTTTGTTCATTCCCGTGAGAGTGTTAGGGTTCAGTCACTCATAACACAAAGCTATTTAAGTTTGTTTTTGACTTTACCTGACATTTGGCTTTAATAAAACTTCATTGATACTATAATGTATGGTTTGCATGTGTTTTAGATGCACTTCCCTGGGAAAATGTCATGATCCAGGTTGGATATGACAGAGAAAACGCTCAAGTAACCTTCTTTTCCTGTGAGCTGTTTGCTCAGGAGTGTTTTTTCCCCCCAATGGCCATTAGGATTATTGCACTGTGGTGTCTTTTGTTCTAAATTTGCCCCCCGGTGGTGGTGAGCGTCATTGCACTCTGTTTCTTTAGTTTGGTGCACGTAATTATAAAACAGGTGTGATTGCTCTATAAAAGAGTATCAGGTGTGGTAATCACTGTTGGTGATATTGTGAGTCCTCAGTTACAAGCAAGCCTGGGTGAAGAATGGAGCTGAAAGAGAGTCCCGGGCAGCTCAGAGAGTCCTGGAGTGGCAGCTATGGTGTCTGCAAGGAGTTCTTGCATGGCTTGGTGGAGTGACAGCTATGGTGTAGAGCTGCACTCATGATGTTGGACTTGGTTGCTGGAAAGCTGGACTCAAGATGCTGGACTCTTTTGTTGGAAAGCTGGACTCATATGCTGGACCCTGTTTCTGGACAGCTGCATGCAGGTGGTGGACTTTGGTTGCTCCAAGGCTGCACTATGGTGTTGGATCCGGTCGGAGGAAAAGATGCACGCAGGTGGTGGGCTCTGTTGCTGGGAGCATAAGCAACAGAGCAAAGCTAAGTTGTGTTCCCCTGTTGTCTCTTTTCCTTATGTGTGTTTAGTGCAGTGGTGGGATTAGTTTCTGCACCATCCTCTACACTAGAAAGGGGTAGGTGGAGGGCAAGCTAGGGTTTAAAGGTATTCTGAGTGGCGACCGGTGCGGAACCGGCCTAGGGAATGTTGGGAGTGTAGAGACACTGACTCAGGGGAGTGCAGGAGGTCTCCACGTCCCCATTCCCTATCGCAGGGCCACCATTGTTATTGTTACCCAGGTTTTCCCCTTTATTGTTTAAATTCGCCTTATTGGAGGCGGCGTATCCAGCTGCACGTTTTATTATTTAAATTCGCCCAACTGGAGGCGGTGTATCCAGGGTCACGCGTGTCATCTAAATCCGCCCTGCTGGAGGCGCTGTGTCCAGCCACACGTGACCATGACAGAAAATATACTAAAAGTGCATGTGCATTTTTTACCTGCAGATTTTCCAAGTCTAATGCAAGACTATGGGAAAAGTCTGCAAATAAAATTCAGTGTACCTGCAGGAGAAATTGACATGTTGCAAACATGAAACAGGCACCACGGGTCATTTTAGGCTCAAAAAAGCACAATGTGCATGAGATTTCTATAAATCTCATCCACTTTGCTGGAACTGTAATACGCTGCATTTTTGAAGCAGCAAAAATACGCAGCGTCAAAAACTCATCATGGGCACACAGCCTTAGGGCAGGTACAGATGACTGTTTTCTTTCCATCTGAGAAAATTGGTCCTATTATACAGCTATTAATGAATATCTGATGCAGCAACACATCCCTGCAGCAACCATTTATTTTTTATTTAGTCTGTGCCTTCTAAAAGACTTAGGGGCCAATTCATCAAACTGTTTGCTCTTATTTTTAGCATGAATCTTAGAGTTTTGCGCAATGGCAGATTGCACAAAATTTTGCGAATTTTGGTGTTTTCATGGCTGTCCAGGACAGTTCTGCTAAAAGTGAGTGGAGCATGCTTGCTTGCTTGCTTGCTGAACTCAAGAGATGTCACTGCAGAGCTATTTTTTGTAGGATCATTTGTAGTTTTGAATGTCATAATAGCATTTACCATATAATTTGTATATTTAGTACATTGACTAAAAGCATACAAAGTTTAGCTGAATAGAAAAGAAAACGCAATTTAATTTATTGTTCTGAAATATTATTTTACGGGGTTCACTGTGCAAGATAAAACAGGATATTTTGAAAAGTCAGTAATTTTTGTTTTAAGCAATTGGGTTTCTTTTTAATAATATTCTTTCTAAAGGATTAAACAGGTTTCCAGCTACCTTTGGGCCCTTGAACCTTCTATAACCATTTATGTACTGTGGTAGGCAGAAGTGAGCAGATATCTTGACATTCAAATTCCCCCGAATTTTTAAAACGGTCATCTGCACAGCCCTAAGAGAAAATATTTTTACTACTGGAATGTTAACACTAGCATTCTGCACTATATAAAAAATAGCCATATATGACGCGCTTAGTTTATTGAGAAAAGGCACACCTACTGTTCAAAGAGTTAAACCTATTGTTTAGGACCCTCTGTGTTCAGCTAATAAAAAATTGAGATAGCATTTTGCTTTTCACATGAGATGAATCTATCACATATTAGTAAACTAGAGTTGAGCGAAACGGGTCGGTCAAATTCAAATGTCACCGACTTTCGCTAAAGTCGGGTTTCATGAAACAAAACCCGACCATAGCGTGAGGTCGGCCATGAGGTCGGCGACCAGAGCGCCAAAGTCGCGTTTCAAATGATGCTTCCAGCGCTCTTTTTCAGCCAATGATTGAGGATGTACACTGTGGGCAATGCGATGACATGGGCAGCGGTCACCACCATCTTTAAGAAGGGCATGCAAGTGATTGGCTTGCTTTGTGTGGCGTCACAGGGGCTATAAAAGGGCGTGCACGCCGACCGCCATCTTACTTCTGCCGATCATAGCATAGGGAGAGATTGCTGCTGCTGATTCTGAATAAGGGAGAGCGTTAGGCAGGGAAGAAGAAAAAAAAACTGCCAACCAGCCAATTTCAGCCTGTTACATTGAGGTGTAATCTATAGTGGGCCTGAGATAATAGTTCAGCCTCCTAAAATCTCTAGGGAGATTCAAATTCTTCCCAATACTATATACACCTTGTACCTTGTTTTACAGTACCATATAGCTAGTGGTATTTTGGGTACATTTTCCCAAAAATGAGGAAGTATGGTGGAAGAGGCCGTGGAAGTGGGCAGGGCTTGCCAGCTGGTATTGATGGTGGTGGTGGTGCATCTTCTGGTATTGGCAAAAGCGCAATAGCACCTAAGGCAGGAGGTGTTCAGCCTGCGTCATCGTCTGGCTCTACAAGGCCTCGAAGGCTCCCTTTTCTGGGAGTAGGTAAACCGCTTTTAAAGCCGGAGCTTCAGGAACAAGTTTTGGCTTACATTGCTGACACAGCCTCCAGCTCTATCGCCTCCTCTTCTGAAGTTTAAAAAAATAAAAGCACTGAGTCGTCAGCGGAGGCTCCTGGTCAGGAACAACACTTTTCCTTGTGTCCTTCACCCCTATCTAAAGTGAAGGATGCGGCAGGTCACACTACAGATTATTCCATGGAGCTCTTTTCACATACCATGCCTGGGTTATCAAGTCAAATCGTGAATTCCCCAGTCCAAGATGAATCTGACATGGAGTGCACTGATGCACAGCCATTGCTATATTTTTCTGCTGGTACATTCACTCAGAGCACTACATTGCCCTCGCAGTGTACTGAGCCAGAATCTGATCCTGATGAAACTCAGGTTCCCCTTCCCACATACTATACCACCTTACACAGTGACAAAAAAGAAGGTGTAGATGAAAGTGCAGGTTCCTTGAGCAGATGAGGGGGCATACTCATGGGTGACGGCACTGGCACAGGGCCCCTCATAGTACGCAAAAGTGTCTCTGCCGGTGGGAGGGCTGCGCCGTACTATGAGGGGCCCTGTGCCAGTGCCGTCGCAATCGAGTGGGCCCCCCTGCTTGCTCAGGATCACAGCACTTGCAAAGTTGAAATACTTACATCTCCCTGCTCCACCGCCGTACCGCTGTGACATTCTGGTCAGAGAGCGTGATGACATCACGTCTGTACGCCCTCTGCCTAAACAGTCCAAGTGCAGAGAGATGGAAGATGGGGATGACGAGGAGTCCAGAGTACAGGGATTCCCTAGCAAGGAGACTTATTTAATTGTTTTAAAGGTTGGGAGCAATTTTTGGGGAGCACTATACTCTGGAGAATGATATATGGGGCCCACCATACACTGGAGCATTCCAAAGGTGGACATCAGACACTGGAGCAGCATTTACATGGCCCATTATACACTGGAGCATTAGAAATGGGGCCCATTATATATGGAGCATTATTTGGGCTCATAAGACACTGGAGCATCATCCATGGGGCCCATCATATACTGGAGCATTGTAAATGGGGCAGATTATATATGGAGCATTATTTGGACCAATCGTACACTAGAGCATCATCCGTGAGGCCCATCATATGCTGGAGCTTTCCAAATGGGGGACATCAGACACTGGAGCAGCATTTACAGGGCCCATTATACACTGGAGCATTAGAAATGGGACCCATTATATATGGAGCATTATTTGGGCCCATAAGAGAGTGGAGCTGCATCCATGGGGACCAACATATACTGTAGCATTATGTGGAGCTCATCATATACTGTATCGAACATTATATGGGACCAATGATTCTGTATGGAGAAATATATGGGCCTCATTACTCTGTATGGCGCACTATGCGGTGGCCATAATACTGTATGGAGTAATATACTGTTTTTGGAGCTATTGGAGAATTTAAAATGGATATCAGTCATGTGATGTAAGAAGTGAAGTATTTTTCATTGTACTATACCGCTATTTCTATGCCGTATCAGAGGATCATGAATTGTAGCATTTGTTAAAGGAGCCCAGTGACACTCTTTGGCCCTGGGCCCACGGAAATCTGGAGCCAACCCTACCCCCCAACAACTTTAGCCAAATAACCCCCAGTTTTCAATGCCTAACTATTATTATAAAGTAAATTGAGGTTGACTAGCTTAAGTAATAAGAATTGATGTTTTCGGCATTAAAATGGGCACTGTAGGTGTGTTTCCTGTCCTCCATTCACTGCCAACTTTGCTTCCCCATTGACTTGCATTGGGTTTCGTTTTTCAGTCGGCCTTCGACTTTTCACGATAATCGGCCGATTGCGTTCGACCCGACTTTTGCGAAAGTCGGGTTTCATGAAACCCGACTCGACCCGAAGAAAGGCAAAGTCGCTCATCTCTATAGTAAACATTTCATTGTGTATTGTCAGGAATGATTCCTTTTAACATCGGTTGTATTAATTATTTTTCTTCTTTTAGACTTCATACAAACTTAAATATATTAATGCTTTTTCTCATGTTATGTTCCTGAGCACCAAGTACTGTTGCAAGCCTATTTGATGGCCTCCTGCCATGTGTAATTTATGTGTCTAAAGTATGAATAGAAAGGACATCAATAAAGGAAAATTCTCTATACATATTTATCTCATTCTTGATTATTTATCAGGGGTGAGAATAATATAGCATTTTCACCTTCAATGTAAGGTAGAACAGAAGAAAAATCTCTCTGAAGACTTATTACCATATTTTAGTTTTCACAAATGTAAAATTACCTGTATTTTTGTTATAAAAATCATAAACTTTAAAACATTTTGCTAAAAGTGTCCCAAAAAATCCGGGGAACATTCAGTTGTTACAAATATGCACATGCATTTACACAATTCATTTTGAAGGAGTATGCTATCCCTTATTTTGTACAGCTATTAGTGAATGTCTGATGTATTAACCCATCCCTGCAGCAACCATTTATTTTTTATTTAGTCTTTGCCTTCTAAAAGACCTAGGGGTTAATTCATCAAAGCGTTTGCTCTCATTTTTAGCATAAAGCTTAGAATTTCGCACAATGCTAGATTGCACAAAATGTTGCGACTTTTGGTGTTTTCATGGCTGTCCAGATGTGATGTATAGAATACATTTCATATAGCATCTTGTGCTTGGGTGCGAGGAAAACACAGGAGACACAGGTGCGATTAGGAAGGACTTGTATTACTTCATACAAGTAAGCAAAAGGGTTCACACAGTTTGCAGATACAAGACAGGAGACACAGCAGGCAAGAGTAAACTTTTAGCACAGCAGAAGTTCCACACCAGGTTCAGGGTCTCTGTTACTTCCCTTGTAACTGTGGATTTAGCAAGCAACAGGTTTCCAGTGTCCACAAGTGTTCCCAAGTTCATCAGCAGCAGATGGCTGGAGTACCAAGTCCAAGGCTTCCAGGAGCCAGGTCACAGGCTAACTTGCAGACTTGATTCTGAAGCACTGATTGCTCAGCTGAAGCTGCTTAAAAGGCAAGAGGGAGAGAATCAGGGCGGGAACATGAAAGCTGGAAACTCCATACTAATTGAGGGTAAGATAGCTGCAGCAGGACAGAAAGCAAAATGGCCGACGGAAAAACCTAAGTTTCAAAAACATGTCCAAAGAGACTGAGAACCTTACACCAGGACAGTTCTACTAAAAGTGAATGGAGCATGCTCACTAGCTTGCTAATTTCAAATGATGTCACTCAAGAGCTATTTTTTGTAGGATCATTTGTAGTTTTGAATGCCATAATAGCATTTACCATATACTTTGTATAATTTGTACTTTGTACTAAAAGCATAAAAAGTGCAGCTGAATACAAATGAAAACGCAATTTAATTTATTGTTCTGAAACATTATGTTATGGGGGGTTCACTGTACAAGATAAAACAGGATATTTTGAAAATTCAGCAATTTTTATTTTTCCATTTTTGTTTATAGAATAGTAAAATTAAACAAATTGGTTTCTTTGTAATATTCTTTCTAAAGGTTTAAACCAGATGTCTCAAACACGCGGCCCCTGAAGTAGTCATCTGCGGCTCGCGGTGCACCACGTCGCACTCCCTGAGGTAGGCAGAAGGGGGAAGGCAGTGGCACGCATTAGGAGCGTGTGATGGCTGTGTGCACAGGACCTGTGATGAGGTCACAGGAGGAGAGGAGTCAGAGGTCACACGAGCGCACAATGACTGTCTTCTGTGTGCACAGGACCTGTGATGAGGTCACAGGAGGGGAGGAGTCAGAGGTCACATGATCAGGGGCTTCAGTGTATGCAGGACGCTAATGTCTGTGCTGGTTGTCATGGCGCTGGATGCCGGTATGTTTCTGTGTGGAGTCAGGAGGGTTTTACAGGGTGGATGTAGCAGAGCCGAGTGTGTACGAGGTGTATGGAGCGGAGCTGTGTGTGTACAAGGACCGAGGTGTACGGAGCAGAGCCGAGTGTGTACGAGGTGTATGGAGCGGAGCCGTGTGTGTACGAGGACCGAGGTGTACGGAGCGGAGCCATATGTGTATGAAGTGTACGGAGCTCAGCCATATGTGTATGAAGTGTATGGAGTGGAGCCGCATGTGTACGAGGTGTACGGAGCAGAGTCACGTGCGCACCAAGTGTACGGAGCGGAGATGTGCGTGTACGAGGTGTGCTGAGTGGAGATGTGCGTGTATTTTGGCATGGCACCAGGGCCCATAACTTTGTTATGCCACTTCTCACTCTAGAAGAGAGGAGTGCGCCGCTCCGTAGTGGCTGTTGCCCTGTGTGAGTGTGATGACATCACGCCAGCGCACAGAGAGTGGAGGCGTGACTTTCCTCCCATTGCTGGATTTTGCAGATGACTGTGGCTGTGCGTGTACAGCGAGATGATAGCGCCGGCTCACATGCAGAGCTGATACTATCATCCGCTGAGGTTAAGGCCCCTTCACATACAGTGATCTTGCTAGCAAGATCGCTGATTTTGTGACGCCACAGCGATCTCACCAGCGAGATCGCTGTGTGTGACAGGGATCAGCAACTGGCCCCCCTGCCGGTTATCGCTGATCATGCAGCATCGGCCTGGGCCGTTTTCAATCACTGGTCTCCCGCTGCCCAGCACACATCGCTGCGTGTGGCAGCGAGAGACCAGCGATCAGCGTCGCGCGGCTCCTGGATACCCGATGTTTACATTAGAAACCAGCGTCGCTGGTCCTGATCGCTGGGGCTGTCTTGTGACAGCTCACCAGCGATCAGCCTAACAATGTCCCAGCGATCCCATCATGTCGGATCGTTCGTGGGATCACTGGGACATCATTATGTGTAACAGGGGCTTAAGCTGTACATCACAGCTGACAACCTGTTTAAACGGCCACGATCGGTATTAGCACCGATCGCGGCCGTTTAACCCCTTAGATACCGCTATCAATTGTGACTGTATTAAGTTTGAAAGCAATGCGGCCCGCCAGCTTAAATTTTTTTTATCTGCGTCCCATTTACTCTGCCGAGTTTGAGACCCCTGGTTTAAACCTTAGGGCCCTTGAAACTTCTATTACCATTTATGCATTGTGGTAGGAAGAAGTGAGCAGATATTTTGAAATTCAAATTTGATACATTTTTCCTAATATTTCAAATTGCGGGTAATGAATTTGTGCAGATTTCAGTATGAGAGAGATTCCAAACCGAGTGATCTATTTCAAGCGTTTATTTCTGTTAATGTTGATGATTATGGCTTACAGCCAATGAAAACCCAAAAGTCATTATATCAGTAAATTAGAATACTTTATAACACCAGCTTAAAAAATTATTTTAAAATCCAAAATGTTGGCCTACTGAAATGTATGTTCAGTAAGTGCACTTAATATTTGGTCGGGGCTCCTTTTGCATACCAACCCTAACACTAATCATAATCATAACCCTAACCACAACCCTAACCCCAACACCACAACCGTAACCCCAACACTACAACCGTAACCCCAACACTACAACCGTAACCCCAACCCAACCCTAACCGTAGCCCCAACTCTAACCCTAGCCATAACCTGCTGCTGTCACACTAAAAAATGCTTTTTATTGCGAAAACTAGTTTTTGCATCACCATAATTTTAGAGCTATAATATTTTAATATTTCAGCCAACAGAGTCATGTGATATATTTTATATCTTTTTTTATGTTTTGGCACTTTTACACAATAAAAACTATTTTATAGAAAAAAATAATTATTTTTGCATCACTTTATTCTGAGACTTATAACTTTTTTATTTTTCTGCTGATGGAGCTGTATGGTGGCTTGTTTTTTGCGGGACAAGATGGCGTTTTTAGTGGTACCATTTTTATTTACATCCATCTTTTTTATCACATTTTATTGCAATTTTTGTTCAGTGGTATGATGATAAAGCATTGTTTTTTGCCTGTTTTTTTATTTATTTTTTATGGTGTTGACTGAAGGGGTTAACTAGTTGGACAGTTTTATAGAACAGGTTGCTACGGACGCTGCAATACCAAATATGTGAACTTTTATTGTTTTTTTATTTACATTCAGTAAATAAATGTATTTATTGGTAAAATATTTATTTTATTTTTTACTTTATTTAGGGATTTTTTAAAAGAAAATATTTTTACACATTCTAAAAATTTTTTCAACTTTTTTACATTGTCCCAGTATGGAACATTACTATAATGCATCAGATCGCTGATCTGATACTCTGCACTGCAGATCATCAGATCAGTATCTGACAGGCAGGGAAGGAGGCATGCCAGCGCCTGCTCCCAGCAGGCGCTCACAAGCCACTTTTCCTGCAAGACCTGGAAGGACCCCACAGCCATTGCGTTGTCCTGATGGAAGTGCGCACGGAGCCGCCTCCCTGCCCGATGCTCCTTTGTGTCACTGTCGCTACTGACAGCGGCATCAGAGGGGTTAAATGCCCACAATCGATGCTAGCACTGATCATGAGCATTGTTACGGGGTGTCAGCTGTCACATACAGCTGACACACGCACGTGATCACAACGGTGCTCAGATTGAGGCTGCGCCATACATATACTTCTCTTTGCAGGAACGCACATCCTGCAGAACAGTATAAATATGGCGCATGTCAAGAGGAGGTTAGAGTCCTTGCGGGACACTCTTGCAGCTTCCCTCATGGTGGGTGTTGTGATTAATGTCTGCCTGGGGATTCTAGCTGTTTCCACAGCGAGCTGCCTTTCATGGTGGCTTCATCCCCCAGCAATGCCATATGCTCCTCATACCACACAACCCACTGATTTTATGGGTATTATACTATTTACCTCCAGGTCCTGTCTTTCCTCCATCTGCTCTAGGAATCTCTCTCAAGTGCCATCTTGAAGGTTTGCTTTTTCTAAAAATAAGTTGATCTTTGGACAGTCCTTTGTAACTTACCCGTAATGCAAGGGCCTTTGTATGCAGGTTCCCAACAGTCCAATTCCTAAATCCTGAAGTTCTGGCTTCATTTATTGTCGGGACACTGTTCTCCATTCCTTCTGCTCTGATCCCTACACTGCCAACCAGTTTGCGACAGGATGTGTTACAGAGCAGGCAGGGACTGCCTATTTTGACTGGGTGAATATAGCATCAAACTTAGATATGGTTCCTTAGAATCTGCAAGGTGGCCACACAAAAAGGGACAAAATTCGGGGGCTCCACTCGGTAATCCAACACCAAGGAATATCCAACAACAGTCTTTAGATTCAGTCCTCAAATCCAGCAGGAGGGTGAGACATCAAAATTCCATGTGGCAAATGATCTCCAATCTACATACTTGGTACCAGGATCTCTTCACAGCTTCAGATCCTTGCCCTTCAAAGCACACAGCATCACCTAACTCAACATGTGGCTTATTATCCCACTTCTATTGGGATCAGCCCCCTTGTTGGACAGATACTCACAGCCACCCCTTGAAATATAGCTCAATGGGTGAAGAATGTTCCAGGAGCCCTGTCTATAAGTTTGTATATTTAAGATGCAGGCCTGGTTACAGCATGGTCCATGCAAAAAGGCTGGGGGTGACACGCTTTACAGTTTAATATAATACCAGTAGTGAGTATGTCATACATTTCTTTATTTACATTTTGAATTCAGAAAGATTCCTTGCTCAGGATGCAAAACTATAAATTTCTCCAAAACAAAAATATCTCCATCCACATTTTGATAAAACATTATTGCCCCAACTTAGTTGTAGAACCTGTCTTAATATTACAATGCGCTAACTTAGTAACCTTTACATTTCATATGTCATTATTTTGGGTTTTTTTTATGTAAAAGTAAGTACTCCCTTCAATCTAGTTTTTTTACTTCATGTTTTCTTCATGATGTCAGTCAGGTTTGATCATTTTTATTCAAGAATGTTTCTATAGAAGAAAAAAAGGTCTAAAATGAAGAAATCAAATATAACAAAATCCTTTACTCTAGATGTTGAACTATTTTCAAATATTGCAATGATACTGGCTTTTATATTAGTATGGCTTCTATGTTAAGTTTCATCCCGTCAAATTGTATGACAACAGGATTTCATCACACATTTGAATTTAAAAAGGATCAGATTATTTTTAAAGAATTTGAGACAAAGTTGTCAGTCAAGAGATTAAGTAATCAGAATAAAACCATAGTCTGGGAAATCTTGTCTCTTTATGCTTTTTGAATGTTACTGACTGATTTTAGCCAAGCTAACCTTAGCAAAACTGTTTCCTAAGGCTGTGTCATAATTGTCACTTTGGATATCTTATAGTAAACAAGTTTATTTTTTCCCAGGAACTGAATATTTCAAGTGTTGTGGATTTAGACGCTTTCAATAACTCTAAAGAAAACTGGATATATGTGTCACAGGAAGCAGAGAAAAGGCGTTTAAAGTGGGGAAATATTAAGCAAAAGCAATGAATATCAGATACAGAGTTTACATGTCAAAGGCGTAAACGTCACACCACTTCAGTTATTATTCACTACAAAGCTACCAAAAAAATAGGTACAGCTAGCTGAACAATGGATGGAATGACGAAATAGACAAGCATCATCAAGACAAACTGCAAGAGAAATATGGTTAATACTATCACACAGTAGCCTGTGTAAAATGTAAAGCATTAGCATAAATATCAAATACTGTGTTTTATGTTATACTGATACCTGAATATGTTGTAAGTACGAGTACTTTAAAGGGATTGTCTGGTCTTAACCCCTTTACTCCCTAAGGCAGTTTGAACCTTCATGACCAGGGCCAATTTTACAATTCTGACCAGAGTCACTTTATGAGGTCATAACTCTGGAATGCTTCAACGGATCCCACTGATTCTGAGATAGTTTTCGGTGACATATTGTATTTCATGATGGTTCTAAAAGTTATTAAATATGACTTGCGTTTATTTGTGAAATAGCGGAAATTTGGCAGAAAATTTAGCAATTTTCAAACTTTTAACTTTCATGCCCTTAAATCAGAGAGTTATTTCACACAAAATAGTTAACAAATAACATTTCCCACAATATCTACTTTACATCAGCACAATTTTTTAAACATAACTTTAAACCATTTTTTTAGGTACAACATCACATTTGAAGTGACTTTCAGGGGTCTATATGACAGAAAGCACCCAAAAGTGACACCATTCTAAAAACTGCACCCCTCAAGTTGCTCAAAACCACTTTCAAGAAGTTTATTAACCCTTCAGGTGCTTCACAGGAACTGAAGCAATGTTTAAAACAAAATGCACATTTAATTTTTTTTCATAAAACTTTTATATTAGAACAATTTTTATTTTCACAAGCTTATCAGGAGAAAATGGACCCCCAAATTTGTTGTGCAATTTTTCTTGAGCACGCTGATACCTCATGTGCAGGGGAAAACCACTGTCTGGGCGCGCAGCAGGGATCAGAAGGGAAGGAGCACTATTTGACTTTTTGAATGCAAAATTGGCTGGAATTGAGAACAGAAGCCATGTCACGTTTGGAAAGCCCTTGATGTGCCTAAACAGTGGAAACCCCACACAAGTCACCCCATTTTGGAAGCAAAACCACTGAAAGAAATAATCTATATGTAAGGTGAGAACTTTGAACCACCAGGTGCTTCACAGAAGTATAAAATGCAGAACCGTGAAAATAATAATCACATTTTTTCCACAAAAAATGATATTTTAGCCCTATTTTTTTTAAATTCACCAGGGTAATAGGAGAAAATGGACCTCGAAATCTGTTGTGCAATTTCTCCTGAGTACACTGGTATCTCATTTGTGCAGGAAAACCACTATTTGGGTGCACGGCAAGGCTCCGAAGGGAAGGAATGACAATTTGGAATGCAGACTTTGATGGAATGGTCTGCGGGCATCATGTCGCATTTGGAGAGCCCATGGTGTGCCTAAATAGTGGAAACACCCCACAAATGGCTAGAGATGAGTGAATATTTCAATATTTCGTTCGGATTACAATCGCCAAATTTGTAATATTCGCAGATTAATTTGTTGAATATTTGTCAAACATAACCGCATGCACAACACCTTATAATGGCCCAAAATGCTGCCAAAACACATCAAATGAGGGACAGGCACCAGGAAAGTTGCCTCAATTCACCCACAGTACACATTTTAGCATGGCTCTGCAGCAAACAGCCAGGCATGAGGTAACACTTACAACACCTCTACCTACTTTCATGCTGAGCCACAGTCAGGTGGCACAAATATCAGTTTTGTAGGCTACTATTTTCAGAAAAATTTAAGGATAGCAACACGGGTAATTGAGTCCAAGGAAGTGGAGGCCTGATGGTCTTGGAGGCCTACTGCTAAAGGCAACACACGAAGGAGACCCAACCAGGGGTGGTCACATTTCCAAAAATTACTGGCAGACACCAACATAGTGGCATCAATTTCACCACAGTAGAAAGAGCATAATAGGGACTGACTGGTCTTCCACTATGCCCAATCCAACAGATGGACACCCAACGAGGAGTGTTCACATTTAAACAAATGAGGGCTTTATGCCACAGAAGTGGCATCAATTTTACCACAGTAGACATAATATAATAGGGACTGACAGGTCTTCCACAACACCCAATCCAGAAGATGGACACCCAAACTGGAATTTTCACAATTTAAAAATGAGGGCCTGACACCACCGAAGTGGAATAACTGTCACGAGAATAGAAACAGTATAATTGGAACCGACATGTCTTCCACTACAGCTAATCCAACAGATGTAGACCAACAATGACTATTCACATTTCCACAAAATTGTGTTAACATCAGCAGCAGCCACAGCAGGCACAGAAGCCACACCAAAAATATCACAGAGTGCAATTGCGTAACATTAATGCATCACACTAAAACATGCAATATCAGCTAGTCTGTACAGTCTGCGATTGGGGTGCAAAAGTCCTTGGAGATCTATGACTTGTTCATCTTGATGAAAGATAGGCGGTCTGCACTTTCAGGGGACAGCTGGCTGCACTTATCCATCAGGATATCACCAGCAGCGCTGAAGACATGTTCTGGGAGAACGATGGCTGCCGCGCACAATAAAACCTCCAAGGCATGTGAGGTGAGCTCAGACCACTCATCCATTTTGGAAGACCAAAATGTGAAAGGGTTTAAACCCTCCCTGATTGTTAGGGACGGCGAAACGCACCAAATATAAATAATAGGAGGTGCGTTCGCCGCCCGGGGTCCACCGTGCTGTAGGTATAAAGACCACTGCTGGATAATGGCAGATTCGCCAGAGGGCGGAGTACAGCGCTCGGGTTAGCGTCACCCGAGGTGCTAGGAGCTGCTCTGTTTAAGGCACAGAGACGCCCTAGAGTAATTTAGAAATAAACGCTGGGCCTGTTCACATCACAGGGCCAGCCAGCGTGTGGCGTCGCAGCCGCGAACGCCAAGAGGTGCTGCTGACTGCAGCGCGACGTAAACAGAAGTCGCTTAACGACAGTGCCAGAGGAGCCGGACACTGTCGGACGCTAGTGCTAGGTGCGGAGAGCACAGTGGCGTATTGCCTGCCACTACCTGGCGCTGACTAGAAGCAACACTCTGTCACCATTTGTATTATCAGAGGGAAGGGGTTTCTTAATAAGTCAGTCACCAGAACATGCATCCATCACCATTCACACTCAGCATAATATGCTACACTAGCGCATGGCCGAGCCGCCATGCGGGCTTTTTATAGCCATGCACTTCCGGGACCTTCCAGTACCCTGGAAGGAACCAATCAGATCCGACACAGGACCTGAGCACGTGACCCCTGCTCTCCAGTTAGAGGTCAAGTTGCGGGCATGCTCAGTAGCACGGCACGAGGACTTAGCCTCTGGAGCGGTTCCCTGCTGAGCAGGTTGCACTACCATTGCTGCACCAGAGGTGGCAGCAACATCCAGGCCCACAGAACAAGTCTGAGCAGCACGCCTGGCTCGCCGTGATTGCTGAGCAGGGCCCAGAGCGGAATGGGAGACCGCTGAATGTACGGCTCTGGATTCCTGCTGTGCAGAGCCAGAAATCCGCCGCCTAACATTACCCCCCCTCCTAGGGCCCCCCTCTGCACCTCACTATGCTCAAAGGCCGCGATCAGGAGCGGTACGTGGATGTTTTTCACCGGCTCCCACGTTCGAGCCTCGCGCCCATGACCCTTCCAATCCACTAAATAAATTTTTTTGCCACGGACAAATCTGCGCCCTACAATGGCATTAACCTCAAACTCGTCAGACGATAAGTCTGACGACCTGGCCGATGACTCAGAAAACCGGACCATGTGAACTGGTTTGAGGAGGGACACATGAAACACGTCCGAAATAGCTAAATGTGGAGGAAGAGCCAGGCGATAGACCACCGAGATAATTCGCTTGAGGACCTTGAAAGGTCCAATGTAACGCGGAGGGAACTTGGGGGACTCGACCCGCAGTTTGATATTTCGGGTGGAGAGCCACACCATGTCGCCAGGGGAGAAGCTTGGAGCGGGTCGCCGATGCGTTTTTGGCGGACGCCCTCATCCTTTCCTTAGAAGCACAGATAGCATCCTGAGTGCGATCCCAAATGTCCCAAGCCTCCACTGCCCAGTCTGCCACCCTGGAGTCAGTGGAGGACACTGGCATCGGGACAGGGACGTGTGGATGTTGGCCGTAGTTTAGGAGAAAGGGCGTCTGACCAGTGGAATCAGCCACCGCATTGTTTAGGGCAAATTCGGCCCATGGTAGCAAGGATGCCCAGTCATCCTGCCTGGCAGAAACAAAATGCCGTAGGTAGGTGACCAAGGTCTGATTGGCTCTCTCGACCAATCCGTTCATTGTTATGATTGAGTCACCGTAGGAGGCAAAAACAGAAATGCTAGCTAAGTCCAGAAAACCAGAGAGGTTGGCAGCTCAATCCTGACCCTGGTTCAATGCCAAGAGGGTTTTCTCAGCTTGATCAATAGCATTAGGTTCATCATACAACAACCCCGAGGATTGAAAAAATGCGTCCACATTAGTCAGGATAGGATCTCCAGGTGTCAGAGAAAAGCCCAATCCTGGGGATTGCCACGCAGCAAGGAGATGACAATTTTAACCTGCTGCACAGAGCTCCCCGATGAGTTAGGCTTCAAGGCAAGAAATAGTTTACAATTATTTTTAAAATTCAAAAATTTAGACAGATCCCCCAGAAAACACAACAGGAGTAGGGATTTTTGGTTCAACAGCAGATGATTGAGCGAGATATTCGGAAATTCCCCGCACTTCAGCAGCGAGCTGCTCAACATGATCAGACAATTGCTTAATCTCCATTAAAGATATATATATATATGTATATATGATAAAAATTCTGACTTTTTTTTTTTTTACAATTCTCTCCTGCTTTTGAGTACACTAGAATCTGCGGTTTAGGCTGGTGATTCTGTTATGATTGGGTCACCAAGGAGGAAAGCAAGACCAAGCTAAGCCACAGAAAACCAGAGAGGTTGGTAACTAAGCGGATTGCAGACCCCTGATCCTATCCACAACAACTAACAGTAGCCGTGGGGGGTTCCTACGATGCCCTAGACCCCTCGATCACAGCCGGAGAATTAAATAGGCCTAAAGAAAGAAAGGGGAAATCTAAACTGCCCCAGAGCAGACCCCAAAGCAATAGGCAGCCCCCAACATATAATGACGGTGAAGCAAGATGAAAACACTAACACAGACAGAAAGATAGACTGAGCAAAGACGGGGCCCAAGCTAACTAGATAAGAAAGGACAGGAAGGCTGCTGTCTGCAATCCGTGAAAAACCCTATGAAAATAAGAGCCAACAGACTGACAGTGAAAAAGGCCCTGAAGAAGCTAGGCTTCAAAAAGCTTTGTCAGTACTCAGGAATATTCTGAAGACAGAGCAAACGGCAAAAGGAGATTCAGCTCACCCCAGCAGGGAATGGCAGAATCCAGAAAAGCAAGGAAAACAAAAAAAACAAAACACAAATGCTAACAGGCAAAGCAGAAAACTTAGCTTTAGAGGAGCAGGAATCAGACTGGTGTCCTAGAAGTCCACAGTGAAATCACCCGCAGGGCAGAAGGGCGTCGGCAGCATTATATACAGTCCGTGACTCCACTCAGCCAGTCATCCTCATTAGGCTCAGGTGCCTGATAATCAGGTTCATTACCTTCCTTTACCAGAATAGGGAGTTCACCAGACCTCAGTGACAAATCGGAAAATGAACTCACAACAGTACCTCCCCCTTGAGGAGGGGTCACCGAACCCTCAACCACGCCACCAGGGCGATCAGGGTGAGCCCGATGAAAGGCACGCACCAATCTTTTGACATGAATATCAGAGGCAGAGACCCAGGAATTATCCTCCTGACCATAACCCTTCCACTTAACCAAATACTGGAGTCTCAGTCTAGCCAGACGGGAATCCAATATTTTCTCTACCTCATATTCCATGTTACCTTCAACCAATACAGGGTCTGGAGGTGCCACCCCAGGAACAACTGGTTCAACAAACCTCTTCAACAAGGACTTATGGAACACATTATGGATTTTAAATGTGACAGGAAGAGCCAAACGAAAAGAGACCGGATTAATAATCTCCAAAATCTTGTAAGGTCCAATAAATCTAGGCTTAAACTTAGGAGAAGCCACCTTCATAGCAATATTTTTTGATGATAACCACACCATATCACCAATCTTAAACTGAGGACCAATGGTCCTATGTCGATTGGAAAACCGCTGGGCCTTTTCCTGGGAGAGAGATAACTTATCCACCACTTGGTCCCAGATCTGGTGCATTCTCTCCACCACAGTGTCAACACCTGGGCAGGCAGAAGGCTCCACCTGCCCTGAAGAAAATCGAGGATGAAACCCAAAGTTACAAAAAAAAGGTGACATCAAAGTGGCAGAACTAGCTCTATTATTTAAAGCAAATTCGGCCAAGGGCAAAAATGAAACCCAATCATCCTGATCAGCGGAAATAAAACATCTCAAATAGGACTTCAAGGTCTGGTTTGTTCTCTCTGTCTGCCCATTGGTCTGAGGGTGAAAAGCAGAGGAGAAGGACAACTGAATTCCCAGCTTGGAACAGAAGGTCCTCCAAAATCTAGACACAAACTGAACTCCTCTGTCAGATACAATGTTCTTAGGAATCACATGTAAGCGAACCACCTGTTGCAAAAACAGGGGCACCAACTCAGAGGAAGATGGCAACTTAGGGAGTGGTACAAGATGAACCATCTTAGAGAACCTATCACAGATCACCCAAATAACAGTCATTCTTTGAGAGACCGGCATATCAGAGATGAAATCCATTGAAATATGGGTCCATGGCCTCCTTGGGACCGGCAAAGGCATCAACAACCCACTAGAGCGAGAACAAGATTTAGACCGGGAGCAAGTCCCACAGGACTGCACAAAACTCCTGACATCACGAGACAAGGTGGGCCACCAAAAAGAGCGACTCACCAGATCTCTAGTACTAAAAATACCTGGATGACCAGCCAATGCAGAGCAATGAACTTCAGACCTCACTCTCCTCCTCCACTGGTCAGGAACATACAACTTTCCACTGGGACAACGCTCAGGTTTGTCCTCCTGGAACTCCTGCAGAGCAAGTCTCAAATCGGGCGAGATGGCAGAAAGAACTACCCCTTCGCCTAAGATGGTAGCAGGCTTGGTCACCACAGGAGAATCAGCAAAGAAACTCCTAGAGAGGGCGTCTGCCTTGACATTCTTAGTTCCAGGAAGAAAAGAGACCACAAAATCAAAACGTGTAAAAAACAAGGCCCACCTAGCCTGTCTAGGGTTCAGGCGTTTAGCCGACTCTAGGTAAATCAAATTCTTGTGGTCAGTGAGGACCACAACTTGATGTTTAGCTCCCTCCAACCAATGTCTCCACTCCTCAAATGCCCATTTCATGGCCAACAGTTCCCGATTCCCCACATCATAGTTACGATCAGATGAAGAGAACTTTCGGGAAAAGAAAGCACAGGGATTCATTTTAGATGTTACAGGATCCTTTTGGGACAAAACAGCTTCTGCACCAATCTCAGAAGCATCCACCTCTACCTGGAAAGGGAGTGAGACATCAGGTTGCCGCAAAACCGGGGCGGAGGTAAATCTTCGCTTCAGCTCCTGAAAGGAAGCAACAGCCTCCGGAGACCAATTCAACACATCAGCACGCTTCTTAGTCAGATCAGTCAATGGCTTGGCAATACTTGAAAATTTTGCTATAAATTTCCGATAAAAATTAGCAAAACCCAAAAACTTCTGGAGGGCCTTCAAAGAAGTGGGCTGAACCCAATCATAAATGGCCTGTACCTTGGACGGGTCCATTTCAATAGTTGACGGAGACAAAATAAATCCCAAAAATGAAATCCTCTGTACTCCAAAAAGGCATTTCGATCCTTTGACATACAGGGAATTCTCCCTCAAGATCCGGAACACAGTCCGAATATGTTCCACATGAGAATCCCAATCCTTGGAGAAGATCAAAATATCATCCAGATAGATAATCAAAAATTTATCGACAAAGTCTCGGAAAATATCGTTCATGAAGCACTGGAAGACAGAAGGGGCATTAGTGAGCCCAAAAGGCATCACCAGGTACTCAAAATGTCCCTCCGGAGTATTAAACGCCGTCTTCCATTCATCCCCCTGCTTAACCCCTTCATGACCCAGCCTATTTTGACCTTAATGACCTGGCCATTTTTTGCAATTCTGACCAATGTCCCTTTATGAGGTAATAACTCAGTAACGCTTCAACGCATCCTAGCGATTCCAAGATTGTTTTTTCGTGACATATTGGGCTTCATGTTAGTGGTAAATTTAGGTCGATAATTTTTGCGTTTATTTGTGAAAAAAATGGAAATTTGGTGAAAAATTTGAAAATTTTGCAATTTTCAAATTTTGAATTTTTATTCTGTTAAACCAGAGAGTTGTGTGACACAAAATAGTTAATAAATAACATTTCCCACATGTCTACTTTACATCAGAATAATTTTAGAAACAACATTTTTTTCCGTTAGGAAGTTATAAGGGTTAAAAGTTGACCAGCAATTTCTCATTTTTACAACAAAATTTACAAAACCATTTTTTTTAGGGACCACCTCACATTTGAAGTCACTTTGAGGGGTCTAAATGGCAGAAAATACCCAAAAGTGTCACCATTCTAAAAACTGCACCCCTCAAGCTACTCAAAACTACATTCAAGAAGATTATTAACCCTTCAGGTGCTTCACAGGAACTAAAGCAACATGGAATGAAAAAATGGACATTTTAATTTTTCCAACCAAAATTTTCTTTTAGCATCAGTTTTTTCATTTTCACATGGGTAACAGGATAAAATGTATCCTAAAATTTGTTGGGCAATTTCTCCTGAGTACACTGATACCTCATATGTGGTCATAAACCACTGTTTGGGCGCACGGCAGGGCTCAGAAGGCTAGGAGCGCCATTTTACTTTTTGATTGTAAAATATGCTTGAATATTTAACGGTTGCCATGTTTTGTTTTAAGAGTACCTGTGTGCCTAAACATTGGAGCTCCCCCACAAGTGACCCCATTGTGGAAACTAGACCCTCCAAGGAACTTATCTTGATGCATAGTGTGCACTTTGAACCCCCAGGTGCTTCACAAATTGATCTGTAAAAAAAAAAGGTACTTTTTTTCACAAAAATTTTATTTAGCCTCAGTTTTTTCATTTTCACATGGGCAACAGGATAAAATGGATTCTAAAGTTTGTTGGGCAATTTCTCCTGAGTAGTGTTGAGCATTCCGATACCGCAAGTATCGGGTATCGGCCGATACTTGCTGTATCGGAATTCCGATACCGACTTCCGATATTTTTTCAATATCGGAATTCGGCATCGGAATCGGAAGTTCAGTTGATTGACGGCCTGACGTCATCATGATGCGCGGTGTGTGCGCATCATGATGCGCCGTCATTTCGGGCCTTCCGGGGGTCTCTGCCGGCCTGCCGGGGGGCTGTGCCGGCCTGCCGGGGGGCTGTGTGGACTGCCCGGGGTCTGTACCGGCCTGCCGGGGGGCTGTGCCGGCCTGCCGGTGGTCTGTGCACCCTGTGGGGGTCTGTACCGGCCTGCCGGGGGGCTGTGCCGGCCTGCCGGGGGGCTGTGCTGATGTCCGGGGGTCTGTGCAAGCATCGTCCGATGGGACTACAAGTCCCATCGGGCGATGCCTGCTACCATGACAGTGATTGACACATTAGCCAATGATGGGACAGTAGTAGTCCCATCATCCGGCTAATGTGTTAAATGTTAAAAAAAAAAAAAAAAAAAAAAAAAAATACTACATGCATGCTACATACATACTACATGCATGCTACATATATACTACATACATACTACATACATGCTACATACATACTGCATGCTACATACATACTACATACATACTACATATATACTACATACATACTACATACATGCTACATACATACTGCATGCTACATACATACTACATACATACATACTACATACATACTACATACATGCTACATACTGCATGCTACATACATACTACATACATACTACATGCATGCTACATACATACTACATACATGCTACATACATACTACATACATGCTACATACATACTGCATGCTACATACATACTACATACATACTACATATATACTACATACATACTACATACATGCTACATACATACTGCATGCTACATACATACTACATACATACTACATATATACTACATACATACTACATACATGCTACATACATACTGCATGCTACATACATACTACATACATACATACTACATACATACTACATACATGCTACATACTGCATGCTACATACATACTACATACATACTACATGCATGCTACATACATACTACATATATACTACATACATACTACATACATGCTACATACATACTGCATGCTACATACATACTACATACATACTACATGCATACTACATATATACTACATACATACTACATACATGCTGCATGCTACATATATACTACATGCTACATACATACTACATGCATGCTACATACATACTACATATATACTACATGCATGCTACATACATGCTACATACTACATATATACTACATACATACTACATATATACTACATACATACTGCATGCTACATACATGCTACATACATACTACATACATACTACATGCATGCTACATGCATGCTACATGCATGCTACATGCATGCTACATGCATGCTACATACATACCACATACATACTACATGCTACATACATACCACATATATACTACATACATACAATACATTCATACAATACATACATAGACATACAGTACATATAACATAGAGTAACATACTTACCAATACTTGTCACATTGTTCCCCGAAGCCATTGTCTATTCCGGGATAAATATTAACATAACAAACCACAAAAATACTCACCCACGATCCGAAGCAGTCCACGAGTGTGTCCCACGACGATCTTGGGTAGAGCACGGCAGCATCAGATGATGCTGCCGTTCTCTACGGGCTGTAGGAATCCAATGACGGAAGGTAGGTATCCTTCCGCACTGTATTCCTCCGCCACTTAAAAAAAAAAAGTCCCTAGTCTCACTTTATGCCATTGCTGTGTGGGAATTTCCCACACAGCAATGGCATAAAGTGAGACTAGGGACTTTTTTTTTTTTAAGTGGCGGAGGAATACAGTGCGGAAGGATACCTACCTTCCGTCATTGGATTCCTGCAGCCCGTAGAGAACGGCAGCATCATCTGATGCTGCAGTTCTCTACCCAAGATCGTCGTGGGACACACTCGTGGACTGCTTCGGATCGTGGGTGAGTATTTTTGTGGTTTGTTATGTTAATATTTATCCCGGAATAGACAATGGCTTCGGGGAACAATGTGACAAGTATTGGTAAGTATGTTACTCTATGTTATATGTACTGTATGTCTATGTATGTATTGTATGAATGTATTGTATGTATGTAGTATATATGTGGTATGTATGTAGCATGTAGTATGTATGTGGTATGTATGTAGCATGCATGTAGTATGTATGTAGCATGCATGTAGTATGTATGTAGTATGTATGTAGTATATATGTAGTATGAATGTAGTATATATGTAGTATGTATGTAGCATGTAGTATGTAGCATGCATGTAGTATATATGTAGTATGTATGTAGTATGTATGTAGCATGCATGTAGTATATATGTAGTATGTAGCATGTAGTATGTATGTAGCATGCATGTAGTATGTAGCATGTAGTATGTATGTAGCATGCATGTAGTATATATGTAGTATGTATGTAGTATGTATGTAGCATGCATGTAGTATGTATGTAGTATGTAGCATGCATGTAGTATATATGTAGTATGTAGCATGTAGTATGTATGTAGCATGCATGTAGTATATATGTGTTATGTATGTAGCATGTAGTATGTATGTAGTATATATGTGGTATGTATGTAGCATGCAGTATGTATGTAGCATGCATGTAGTATATATGTAGTATGTATGTTGCATGTAGTATTTATGTAGTATGAATGTAGCATGTATGTAGTATGTAGTATGAATGTAGCATGTATGTAGTATGCATGTTGTATGTATGTAGCATGTAATTTTTTTTTTTTTTTTTTTTTTACATTTAACACATTAGCCGGATGATGGGACTACTACTGTCCCATCATTGGCTAATGTGTCAATCACTGTCATGGTAGCAGGCATCGCCCGATGGGACTTGTAGTCCCATCGGACGATGCCTGCACAGACCCCCGGAGCCTGCACAGACCACCGGCAGGCCGGCACAGCCCCCCGGCAGGCCGGCACAGCCCCCCGGAGCCTGCACAGCCCCCCGGCAGGCCGGCACAGCCCCCCGGCAGGCCGGCACAGCCCCCCGGAGCCTGCACAGCCCCCCGGCAGGCCGGCACAGCCCCCCGGCAGGCCGGCACAGCCCCCCGGAGCCTGCACAGACCACCGGCAGGCCGGCACAGACCACCGGAGCCTGCACAGACCCCCTGGCAGGCCGGCACAGCCCCCCGAAAGGCCCGTACAGACCCCAGAGAGGCTGTACAAGGGCAGGAAAGGGTTTTTCTTATTCCGATACCGGAAGTCCCATAGACTTGAATGGGACTTCCGGTATCGGAATCGGCGATACCGATACTTTTTTTAAAGATCGGCCGATACCATCCGATACGATACTTTGAAGTATCGGACGGTATCGCTCAACTCTACTCCTGAGTACATCAATATCTCATATGTGGTCATAAACCACTGTTTGGGCGCACCGCAGGGCCCGGAAGGGAAGGAGCGCCATGTGACTTTTTGATTGGAAAATTAGCTCCAATCGTTAGCGGACACCATGTCGCATTTGGAGAGCCCCTGTGTGCCTAAACATTGGAGCTCCCCCACAAATGACCCCATTTTGGAAACTAGACCCCCGAAGGAACTTATCTAGATGAGTGGTGAGCACTTTGAACCCCCAAGTGCTTCACAGAAGTTTATAACGCAGAGCAGTGAAAATAAAAAATAATTTTTTTTTGCTCAAAAATGATTTTTTAGCTCGCTATTTTTTATTTTCACAAGGCTAACAGGAGAAATTGAACCACAAAAGTTGTTGTGCAATTTGTCCTGAGTACACTGATACCCCATATGTGGGGGGAACCACTGTTTGGGAGCACGGGAGAGCTCAGAAGGCAAGGAGCGCCATTTTGGAATGCAGAGTTTGATGGAATGTTCTGCGGGCGTCATGTTGCGTTTGCAGAGCCCCTGTGTGTCTAAACAGTAGAAACCCCCACAAGTGATCCCATTTTGGAAACTAGAACCCCCAAGGAGCTTATCTAGATGTGTAATGAGCACTCTGAATCCCCAAGTGCTTCACAGAAGTTTATAAATGCAGAGCCATGAAAATAAAAAAATATTTTTTTTTCCTCAAAAATGATTTTTTAGCCCGCTATTTTTTATTTTGGGGTCCAATTTATCCTGAGTACACTGGTACCCCATATGTGGGGGGAAACCACTGTTTGAGCGCACGGCATGACTCAGAAGGGAAGGAGCGTCATTTGACTTTTTGAATGGAAAATTAGCTCCAATCGTTAGCGGACACCATGTCGTGTTTGCAGAGCCCCTGTGTGTGTAAACTTTGGAGCTCCCCCACAAATGACCCCATTTTGGAAACTAGACCCCCTAAGGAACTTATATAGATGCATAGTGAGCACTTTGAACCCCCAGGTGCTACACAGAAGTTTATAACGCAGAGCCGTTAAAATAAAAATATTTTTTTTCCCTCAAAAAAAAAAATTTTTAGCCTGCTATTTTTTATTTTCACAAAGGTAACAGGATAAATTGGACCCCAAAAGTTGTTGTCCAACTTGTCCTGAGTATGCTGGTACCACATATGTGGGGGGGACCACTGTTTGGGCACACGTTGGGGCTCAGAAGGGAAGTAGTGACGTTTTGAAATGCCGACTTGATGGAATGGTCTGTGGGCGTAATGTTACGTTTGCAGAGCCCCTGATGTACCTAAACAGTGCAAACCCCCCACAAATGACCCCATTTTGGAAACTATATCACCTAAGGAACTTATCTAGATGTGTGGTGAGCACTTTGAACCCCCAAGTGCTTCACAGAAGTTTATAACGCAGAGCCGTGAAAATTAAAAAATATTTTTTTTCCCTCAAAAAATGATTTTTAGCCCACTATTTTTTTATTTTCACAAGGGTAACAGGATAAATTGGACCCCAATAGTTGTTGTCCAGTTTGTCCTGAGTACGCTGGTACCACTGTTTGGGCACACGTTGGGGCTCGGAAGGGAAGTAGTGACGCTTTGAAATGAAGACTTAATGGAATGGTCTGTGGGCGTCATGTTACATTTGCAGAGCCCCTGATGTACCTAAACAGTGGAAACCCCCCACAAGTGACACCATTTTGGAAACTATATCACCTAAGGAACTAATCTAGATGTGAGGTGAGCACTTTGAACCCCCAAGTGCTTCACAGAAGTTTATAACGCAGAGCTGTGAAAATAAAAAAATATTTTTTTTTCCACAAAAATAATTATTTTAGCCCTCATTTTTTTTTATTTTCCCAAGGGTAACAGGAGAAATTAGACCCCCAAAGTTGTTGTGCAATTTTTCCTGAGTACCCCGATACCCCATAAGTGAAGGTACACCACTGTTTGGGCACACGTCGGGGCTCGAAATGGAGGGAGCACCGTTTGACTTTTTGAACGCAAAATTGGCTGTAATAAATGGTGGCTCCATGTCGAGTTTGGAGACCACGTGATGTGCCTAAACAGTGGAAACCCCTCAAATCTATCTCCAACCCTAACCCCAACACACCCCTAACCCTAATCCCAACCCTAATCATAACCCTAACCACAACCCTAATCCCAACACACCCCTAACGAAATCCCAACTCTAACCCTAACCACAAGCCTAACTGTAATCCCAACCCCAACCCCAAGTCCAACCCTAACCCCAAGTCCAACCCTAACCCCAAGTCCAACCCTAACCCTGTTTCTAACCCTAACTCCTAACTCCTAACCCTGGCCCTAGCCCTAACCCTAACCCTAGCCCTAACCCTAGCCCTAACCCTAGCCCTAACCCTAACCCTAGCCCTAACCCTAGCCCTAACCCTAACCCTAGCCCTAACCCTAGCCCTAACCCTAGCCCTAACCCTAGCCCTAGCCCTGGACCTAACCCTAATGGAAAGAAAAAATTATTTTATTATTTGTCCCTACCTATGGGGGTGATAAGGGGGGCGGTGATTTACTTTTTTTTTATTTTGATCACTATGAAAGTTTATCATAGTGAACAAAATAAATGAATAAATCTGCAGCATTGCAGATTAGATTCGGCGCACTGCGCATGCGCCCGCCATCTTCCAAGATGGCGGCGCCCATGACGCTGGATGGCGGGACACCGGGATGGATAGCGGGAGGTCGGAGGCACAAAGGAGGGTGAGAGTGGGTGATCGGAGGGCTGGGGGAGGGCGGAGGGAAGGCGGGGGGGCAGATTATGACGGCAGCTGCCGATCGGTGCCGTCAGACGGTGTGGGGGGCTCGGGTCTCGGTGTCCAGATATGTCCGATGCTATTTCAGCATCGGCCATGGCTGGATTGTAACATTTCACCAATTTTCATTGGTGAAATATTACAATCGCTCTGATTGGCAGCTTCACTTTTAGCAGCCAATCAGAGCGATTGTAGGCACGTGGGGGCTAAGCCACACCCCCAGGTGTTAACTCTGAAGGGTCCTTTGTGTGCAGGTCGGGTGACCTTTCAGTGACCCCGGTCACCCGACCCGCAGGGGGGCTATTTATAGCATGACGCCTACGTAGGCGTCATAGGTCGTTTGGGCACTGCTTTTCATGACATCTACGTAGGCGTCATAGGTCGTGAAGGGGTTAATGCGGATAAGATTATACGCCCCCCTGAGGTCAAGCTTGGTAAACCAGCAAGCACCTCTAACTCTAAAGAATAGATCCAAAATCAGGGGTAACGGATACTGATATTTAATAGTAATTTTATTGAGGGCACGATAATCAATACAAGGCCTTAAAGAACCATTCTTTTTGGCCACAAAAAAAACCCGGCACCTAAGGGTGAAGAGGATGGTCTAATATGACCCTTCTCCAACGCCTCCTTAATATAGGACCGCATAGCCTCGTGCTCGGGTACAGATAAATTGAAGAGCCGACCCTTGGGAAATTTACACCCCGGGCTTAGTTCAATTGCACAGTCATAACTCCTATGAGGAGGCAAGGACGCAGACTCATTCTCACTGAATACATCATAAAAGTCCGCCAAATAGTCAGGAACATCATGTGACTGAGGAGAGGTGGAAAAAACCGGAGCCTCACTAAAGGCACACCGACAACCCCAACTCACCACAGACACAGATTTCCAATCCAAAACTGGATTATGAATTTGCAACCAGGGAAACCCCAGAACAGCGGCATCATGCAGACCATGCAACACCAAAAATCTGCAATTTTCTTGATGGTCTGGGGCGACCCGCATGACCACCTGGGTCCAAAACTGAGGTTTATTTTTAGCCAAAGGAGTAGCATCAATCCCCCTCAAAGGGATAGGCGTCTGCAGAGGTGTCATCGGAAATCCACAATGTTTAGCAAAATCCAAGTCCATTAGGTTTAGCGCTGCTCCCGAATCCACAAAAGCCTTGGTGGAAAATGTGGACAGGGAGCAGATCAGAGTAATTGCCAGAAGAAACTTAGATTGAACACCACCAACAGAAAACGTGTGTGCAAAGCGTTTCTCTCGTTTAGGACAAACAGAAATAATATCCGAGGCATCTCCACAGAAAAAACACAGCTTATTACGCCTTCTGAACTCCTGATGTTGCGCCTTAGACAAAACTCTATCACATTGCATAGGTTCAGACGTCTGTTCAACCGGTGGCAACACCTCTCGTGCAATCCTGCGTTCACTTAAACGCCGATCAACCTGAATGGCTAATGACATAGAATCATCCAGACCAGAGGGAACAGGAAATCCCACCATAGTATCTTTTACGGCTTCTGACAAACCCTTCCGAAAGAGAGCAGCCAAGGCATTATCATTCCAGGCAGCAAGGACCGCCCACTTTCGGAACTTTTGACAGTACAACTCTGCAGAATCTCGACCCTGGTTCAATGCCAACAGGGTCTTTTCAGCCTGATCAATAGCATTAGGTTCGTCATACAACAACCCCAAAGCTTGAAAGAATACGTTCACATTAGTCAGAATAGGATCATCTGGTTTCAAAGAAAACGTCCAATCCTGGGGATCGCCACACAGCAAAGCGATGACAATTTTAACCTGCTGCGCGGAGCTCCCTGACGAGTTAGGCTTCAAGGCAAAAAATAATTTACAATTATTTTTGAAACTCAAAAATTTAGATCGATCCCCAAAAAATACATCAGGTGTAGGGATCTTTGGTTCAACAGCATGCGAACGAGCAAGGTAGGCGGAAATTCCCCGCACTTCCGCAGCGAGCTGCTCCACACGATCAGACAATTGCTTTATCTCCATTGAGAGAAAAAAAAATTCCCCCTACGGCCTTAGAGATATAGAGGAAAGAATATACACACACTTTTTTTTTTTTTTAAACACAATTCTTTCCTGCTATTGAGTACCCTAGGATCTGCGGTATGGCGGGTGATTCTGTTATGATTGAGTCACCGTAGGAGGCAAAAACAGAAATGCTAGCTAAGTCCAGAAAACCAGAGAGGTTGGCAGCTATCGGATTGCAGACCCCTGATCCTATCCACAACAACTAACAGTAGCCGTGGGGGGTTCCTACGATGCCCTAGACCCCTCGATCACAGCCGGAGAATTAAATAGGCCTAAAGAAAGAAAGGGGAAATCTAAACTGCCCCAGAGCAAACCCCAAAGCAATAGGCAGCCCCCAACATATAATGACGGTGAAGCAAGATGAAAACACTAACACAGACAGAAAGATAGACTGAGCAAAGACGGGGCCCAAGCTAACTAGATAGGAAAGGACAGGAAGGCTGCTGTCTGCAATCTGTGAAAAACCATATGAAAATAAGAGCCAACAGACTGACAGTGAAAAAGGCCCTGAAGACGCTAGGCTTCAAAAAGCTATGTCGGTACTCAGGAATATTCTGAAGACAGAGCAAACGGCAAAAGGAGATTCAGCTCACCCCAGCAGGGAATGGCAGAATCCAGAAAAGCAAGGAAAACAAAAAAAAACAAAACACAAATGCTAACAGGCAAAGCAGAAAACTTAGCTTTAGAGGAGCAGGAATCAGACTGGTGTCCTAGAAGTCCACAGAGAAATCACCTGCAGGGCAGAAGGGCGTCGGCAGCCTTATATCAGTCCATGACTCCACTCAGCCAGTCATCCTCATTAGGCTCAGGTGCCTGATAATCAGGCTCATTACCTTCCTTTACCAGAATAGGGAGTTCACCAGACCTCAGTGACGAAGGGGAAAATGAACTCACAACAGTTCATCTCGGGATGGTAAGCAGAGGACAGATTTAGCTCGATGCTGAGTAAGCTGCAGAGCTCCCTCCAAAACCGAGATGCGAACTGGGGACCTCTATCACTAATGATTTTGTCCGGCATGCCATGTAGGCGGAATACGTGCTTGATGAACAAAGTGGCAAGACCATGAGCGGACGGCAACCGTGTGAGTGGCACCAAATGCACCATTTTGGAAAAATGGTCGGTGACCACCCAGATGACTTTACTGCCACCAGACTTGGGCAGGCCAACCACGAAATCCATGCCAACCATCTCCCAAGGTCTATCCGCCACTGGCAGGGGATACAGCCGCCCCGCTGGCCTCTGTCTAGAGGGTCTGTTCCGAGCACACGAGATGCTTGCTTGCACGTATTCCTTAACATCTCGAGCCATATGTGGCCACCAATATGACCTTGCCAGGAGTTCGGTGGTCCGTTTATTACCAAAATGACCACCCACCCTGGAGGCATGTGCCCAGGTGAGAACCTCAGGCCGTAGCTGAGGAGGCACCAAGGTCTTGCCTGGTGGCACTGACTCGAGAGCCACTGGAGCCACGGTCGTAAAACTCTCTGGCGGGAGGATCAACCGAGGCTCAGCCTTCCCTTCCTCCGCCGAAACCACCGAGCGTGAGAGAGCATCCGCACGGACATTCTTCTCTCCTGATAGATAATGCAAGGTGAAGCGGAAGCAGGAGAAGAAGAGCAACCACCTGGCCTGGCGAGAGTTCAGGCGTTGGGCTGTCTGTAGGTAGACCAGGTTTATATGGTCCGTATAGACCTGGAAGGAAAACCGAGCTTCCTCCAGGAGATATCTTCACTCTGAGAAGGCCAACTTCATGGCTAGCAGCTCCCTGTCTCCGATGGAGTAATTCTTCTCCACCGGTGTGAAGGTCTTTGATAAGAAGCAGGGATGCTTCCGACCTTGAGCATCCTTTTGGAAAAGGACTGCTCCTGCACTGACAGAAGAGGCATCTACCTCCAGTATAAATGGTTTGTTCACATCGGGACGATGTAAAATGGGAGCGCCAACAAAATGAGATTTTATAGCCTAGAAGGCCTTGGAGACCTGTTCGGTCCAAGCATTAGGGTTAGCTCCTTTCTTCGTGAGAGCAACCAAAGGAGCAACCAGTGTGGAAAAGTGAGGTATAAATTGGCGGCAAAAATTGACGAACCCTAAAAAGCGCTGCACCGCTTTGAGTGAATGGGGTTCTTGCCAATCCATTACCACTTGCAGTTTGGCCAGATCCATAGCCAACCCCTGGGCCGAGATGATGTAGCCCAGGAACGGCAAGGACTCATGTTCAAACTGGCACTTTTCCAGCTTGGCGAAAAGGGAGTTCGCCCGTAGATGGTCGAAGACCCTGCAGACGTCCCTCCGGTGAGTGGCCAAATCTGGCGGAAAGATGAGAAAGTCATCCAGATAGACCAACACCGAGGTAGAGAGCATGTCGCGGAAGACGTCATTGACGAAATCCTGGAAGACAGCAGGCGCATTACAAAGGCCAAAGGGCATGACCAGATATTCATAGTGGCCATCACTGGTATTAAAGGCTGTCTTCCACTCGTCTCCTTCACGATTGCGGATCAGGTTGTATGCCCCCGTAGATCTAGTTTCGTAAAGATCTGGGCCCCTTGCAACCTGTCAAACAGTTCAGAGATCAGCAGAAGAGGGTATTCATTTTTTACAGTTATAGCATTGAGATCTCTGTAGTCAATGCAGGGACGTAACTGTTGTGAGCTCATTTTCTCGTTCACCGTTGATGTCCGATGAACTCCCTCTGCTGGTGAAAGGAGGTGGTGAAACTGATTTGGATGGGAGAAACTTGTCACCTGAACAGGTGAATTGCGATTGGACATCCGGAATCTCTGAGTGGATATAAGGCAGCCGACGCCCTGTAGGGTTGCTGGTGATTTCTCTGCTCTGAGCTCTGGCCTCCAGTTCAGTTCCTGTCTTCTAAAGCTAAGTTTTTCTCTGTTATTGTTCCATGAGATTTTGTCTGATTTGCTTAGTTTTGTGCTCTGCCAGCCCCAGCTGGAGCTCTGCTGAATTTCCATTTTTGTCCCTGATCGGTTAAATCTCTTTTTGCTCTGTCTTCAGAATATATCGAAGTGCTGATATAGGGATTTTGAAGTCTAGTGACTTCAGGGCCGTTCTTCCTATCAGACGTGTTGGGACATTTTTGGTAGGGTTTTTGCGGATTGCAGCCAGCATCTTTTCTGTCCTTTCTTATGTAGTTAGTTGGGCCCCATCGTTTGCTCTGCCTGTCTTTCTGTCTGTGTTTGTGTTTTCATCTGTTTCCACCGACAATACATGTTGGGGTCTGCCCTGGGGTAGTTTAGATTTCCCCTTTCTTTCTTTAGGCTTATTTAGTTCTCCGGCTGTGAAGAGGCGTCTAGGACCACCGTAGGAATGCTCCACGGCTACTGTTAGTTGTTGTGAATAGGATCAGGGGTCTGCAATCCGCTAGCTACCAACCTCTCCGGTTTTCTGGACTTAGCTTGCATTTTTGTTTTTTCCTCCTCCGGTGACTCATTCATAACAGAATCACCAGCCATACCGCAGATTCTAGGGTGCTCAATAGCAGGAAGGAATTGTAAAAGAAAAAGAAAAAAAAATTGTCAGAATTTTTTTTGTTTATATATATTTTTTCCTCTTTTTCTCTGGGGCCGTAGGAGGAATTTTTTCTTAATGGAGATTAAGCAATTGTCTGATCGTGTGGAGCAGCTCGCTGCTGAAGTGTGGGGAATTTCCGCCTATCTTGCTCATTCACATGCTGCTGAACCAAAGATCCCTACTCCTGATGTGTTTTTTGGGGATCTTTCTAAATTTTTGAATTTTAAGAATAATTGTAAATTATTTCTTGCCTTGAAGCCTAGCTCATCGGGGAGCGTGCGCAGCAGGTTAAAATTGTCATCCCTTTGCTGCGCGGCGATCCCCAGGATTGGGCGCTTTCTTTGACACCTGATGATCCTATTCTAACTAATGTGGACACATTTTTTCAAGCCTTGGGGTTGTTGTATGATGAACCTAATGATATTGATCAAGCTGAAAAAGCCCTGTTGGCATTGAGCCAGGGTCAGGATTCTGCAGAGTTGTACTGTCAAAAATTCCGAAAGTGGGCGGTCCTTACTACCTGGAATGATGGTGCCTTGGCAGCTCTCTTTCGGAAGGGGTTGACAGAAACCATAAAAGATACTATGGTGGGATTTCCTGTTCCCTCTGGTCTTGACGATTCTATGTCATTAGCCATTCAGGTTGATCGGAGTTTACGTGAACGTAAAATTACACGAGAAATGTTGCCACCTGTTGAACAAGTGTCTGAACCTATGCAATGTGATAGTTTTGTCTAGGGCGCAACGTCAGGAGTTCAGAAGGCGTAATAAGCTGTGTTTTTTCTGTGGAGATGCCTCATAATATTTCTGCCTGCCCTAAATGAGAGAAACGTTTTGCACACACATTTGATGTGGGTGGTGTACAACCTAAGTTTCTTCTGGCAATTACTCTGATCTGCTCCCTGTCCACCTTTTCCGCTAAGGCTTTTGTGGATTCCGGAGCGGCCCTAAACCTAATGGACTTGGATTTTGCTAAACGTTGTGGGTTTCCTATGACACCTCTGCGGACGCCTATCCCTTTGAGGGGTATTGATGCTACTCCTTTGGCGAAGAATAAACCTCAGTTTTGGACCCAGGTGGTAATGCGGGTCACCCCAGACCATCAAGAAAATTGCAGATATTTGGTGTTGCATAATTTGCATGATACCATTGTTCTGGGGTATCCCTGGTTGCAAATCCATAATCCAGTTTTGGATTGGAAATCTGTGTCTGTGGTGAGTTGGGGCTGTCGGTGTGCTCTTGGTGACACTACTGTTTTCTCCACCTCTCCCCAGTCTCATGATGTTCCTGACTATTTGGCTGATATTTATGATGTATTTAGTGAGAATAAGTCTGCATCTTTGCCTCCTCATAGGAGTTATGATTGTGCAATTGAGCTGAGCCCTGGGTGTAAATTTCCCAAGGGTCGACTTTTCAATTTATCTGTATCCGAGCATGAAGCTATGCGATCTTATATTAAGGAGTCGTTGGAGAAGGGTCATATTAGACCATCCTCTTCACCCTTGGGTGCTGGGTTTTTTTTCGTGGCCAAGAAAGATGGTTCATTAAGGCCTTGTATTGACTATCGTTCCCTCAACAAAATTACTGTTAAATACCAGTATCCGTTACCCCTGATTTCTGATCTATTCTCCAGAGTTAAAGGTGCTTGCTGGCTTACCAAGCTTGACCTCAGGGGGGCGTATAATCTTATTCGCATTAAGCATGGGGATGAATGGAAGACGGCGTTTAATACTCCGGAGGGACATTTTGAGTACCTGGTGATGCCTTTTGGGCTCACTAATGCCCCTTCTGTCTTCCAGTGCTTCATGAATGATATTTTCCGGGACTTTGTGGATAAATTTTTGATCATCTATCTGGATAATATTTTGATCTTTTCCAGGGATTGGGACTCTCATGTGGAACATGTTCAGACTGTGTTCCGGATTTTGAGGGAGAATTCCCTGTATGTTAAGGGGTCGAAATGCCTTTTTGGTGTACAGAGGATTTCATTTTTGGGATTTATTTTGTCTCCTCAAATATTGAAATGGACCCGGCCAAGGTGCAGGCCATTTTTGATTGGGTTCAGCCCACTTCTTTGAAGGCCCTCCATAAGTTTTTGGGTTTTGCTAATTTTTATCGTAAATTTATAGCTAATTTTTCTGGTATTGCCAAACCATTGACTGATTTGACTAAGAAGGGTGCTGATGTGCTGAATTGGTCTCCAGAGGCTGTTTCTTCCTTTCAGGAGCTGAAGCGGAGGTTCACTTCTGCTCGGGTTTTGCGGCAACCTGATGTCTCACTCCTGTTTCAGGTAGAGGTGGACGCTTCTGAGATTGGTGCAGGAGCTGTTTTGTCCCAAAAAGATCCGGTAACATCTAAACTAAATCCCTGTGCTTTGTTTTCCCGAAAGTTCTCCCCATCTGAACGCAACTATGATGTGGGGAATCGGGAACTGTTGGCTATGAAATGGGCATTTGAGGAGTGGAGACATTGGTTGGAGGGAGCTAGACATCAAATCGTGGTCCTCACTGACCACAAGAATTTGATTTACCTTGAGTCGGCCAAATGCTTGAATCCTAGACAGGCTAGGTGGGCCTTGTTTTTCACATGTTTTGATTTTGTGGTCTCTTTTCTTCCGGGCACTAAGAATGTCAAGGCACACGCCCTCTCTAGGAGTTTCTTTGCTGATTCTCCTATTGTGACCAAGCCTGCTACCATCTTAGGTGAGGGGGTAGTTCTTTCTGCCATCTCGCCCGATTTGAGACGTGCTCTGGAAGAGTTCCAGGAGGACAAACCTGAGCGTTGTCCCATTGGAAAATTGTATGTTCCTGACCAGTGGAGGAAGAGAGTAATGTCTGAAGTTCATTGCTCCGCATTGGCTGGTCATTCAGGTGTTTTTGGTACTAGAGATTTGGTGAGTCGGTCTTTTTGGTGGCCCGCCTTATCTCGTGATGTCAGGAATTTTGTGCAGTCCTGTGGGACTTGCTCCCGGTCTAAACCTTGTTCTCGCTCTAGTGGGTTGTTGATGCCTTTGCCGGTGCCCAGGAGGCCATGGACCCATATTTCAATGGATTTTATTTCTGATCTTCCTGTCTCTCAGAGAATGACTGTTATCTGGGTGATTTGTGATAGATTCTCTAAGATGGTCCATCTTGTACCACTCCCTAAGTTGCCATCTTCCTCAGAGTTGGTGCCCTTGTTTTTGCAACAGGTGGTTCGCTTGCATGGGATTCCTGAGAACATTGTATCTGACAGAGGAGTTCAGTTTGCCTCTAGATTTTGGAGGACTTTTTGTTCCAAGCTGGGTATTCAGTTGTCCTTCTCCTCTGCGTTTCACCCTCAGACCAATGGGCAGACGGAGAGAACAAACCAGACTTTTTAGTCTTATTTGAGATATTTTATCTCTGCTGATCAGGATGATTGGGTCTCATTTTTGCCCTTGGCCGAATTTGCTTTAAATAATAGAGCTAGTTCTGCCACTTTGATGTCACCTTTTTTTTGTAACTTTGGGTTTCATCCTCGATTCTCTTCAGGACAGGTGGAGTCTTCTGCCTGCCCAGGTGTTGACACTGTGGTGGAGAGAATGCACCAGGTTTGAGACCAAGTGGGGGATAAGTTGTCTCTCTCCCAGGAAAAGGCCCAGCAGTTTTCCAACCGGCATAGGACCATTGGTTCCCGGTTTAAGGTGGGTGATATGGTTTGATTGTCTCAAAGAATATCTCTATGAAGGTGGCTTCTCCAAAGTTTAAACCTAGATTTATTGGACCTTACAAAATTTTGGAGATTCTTAATCCGGTCTCTTTTCGATTGGCTCTTCCTGTTACATTTAAGATCCATAATGTGTTTCATAAGTCTCTGTTGAAGAGGTTTGTTGAGCCAGTAGTTCCTGTGGTGGCACCTCCTGATCCTGTATTGGTTGAAGGTAATGTGGACTATGAGGTTGAGAAGATACTGGATTCTCGTCTGGCTAGACGGAGACTCCAGTATTTGGTTAAGTGGAAGGGTTATGGCCAGGAGGATAATTCTTGGGTCTCTGCATCTTATATTCATGCCGAAAGATTGGTTTGTGCTTTTCATCAGGCCCATCCTGATGGGCCTGGTGGTGTGGATGAGGGTTCGGTGACCCCTCCTCAAGGGGGAGGTACTGTTGTGAGCTCATTTTCTTGTTCACCTTTGATGTCCGATGAACTCCCTCTGCTGGTGAAAGGAGGAGGTGAAACTGATTTGGATGGGAGAAACTTGTCACCTGAACAGGTGGATTGTGATTGGACATCCGGAATCTCTGAGTGGATATAAGGCAGCCGATGCCCTGTAGGGTTGCTGGTGATTTCTCTGCTCTGAGCTCTGGCCTCCAGTTCAGTTCCTGTCTTCTAAAGCTAAGTTTTTCTCTGTTATTGTTCCATTAGATTTTGTCTGATTTGCTTAGTTTTGTGTTCTGCCAGCCCCGGCTGGGGCTCTGCTGAATTTCCATTTTTGTCCCTGATCGGTTAAATCTCTTTTTGCTCTGTCTTCAGAATATATCGGAGTGCTGATATAGGGATTTTGAAGTCTAGTGACTTCAGGGCCGTTTTTCCTATCAGACATGTTGGGACATTTTTGGTACGGTTTTTGCGGATTGCAGCCGTCCTTTCCTATCTAGTTAGTTGGGCCCCATCGTTTGCTCTGCCTGTCTTTCTGTCTGTGTTTGTGTTTTCATCTGTTTTCACAGACAATACATGTTGGGGGCTGTCTATTGCTTTGGGGTCTGCTCTGGGGCAGTTTAGATTTCCCCTTTCTTTCTTTAGGCTTATTTAGTTCTCCGACTGTGAAGAGGCATCTAGGACCACCGTAGGAATGCTCCATGGCTACTGTTAGTTGTTGTGAATAGGATCAGGGGTCTGCAATCCGCTAGCTACCAACCTCTCCGGTTTTCTGGACTTAGCTTGCAATTTTGTTTTTTCCTCCTCCGGTGACTCATTCATAACATGTAACTCTCCGCTCTTCTGAATGAAGAAGAACCCTGCACCAGCCGGTGACACCGACTTTCTAATAAAACCCCTAGCCAGGTTCTCCCTGATATACTGTGACATAGCTTCTGTCTCGGGGAGTGATAGTGGATACACACAGCCTCTGGGAGGTTCTGTGCCTGGCATGAGGTCTATCGGGCAATCGTATGGACGGTGCGGCGGGAGCGTCTCCGCAGATTTTTTGGAGAAGACGTCCGCGTACTGGTGGCAGGGTTTAGGTAGCGCGGAGAGATCCGCAGGCACTTCAGTGGAGGAATCCTGAAGACTGCCCCTCAGACACCTTCCCTCACAGTCCTTGCTCCAGGCTAGTATCTTCCCTGTCGCCCACTCGATATGAGGAGAGTGGCAACGGAGCCAAGGAACCCCAAGAAGCACCTGATCGATGCCATCGGGCAAGATGAGCAGGGACAGAGTCTCACGATGATAGGGTGAGATAAAGAGTCCAAATAGAGCTGTCTGATGGGTCACTTGAGAGGGTAATGGTGCTCCGTTAACCACCCTGATGGTCAGAGGCTGTGGTAATAGTACCAGGGGAATGGCGTGTTTCTGGGCGAAGGTAGAAGACATAAAGTTCCCCTCGGCCCCGGAATCCACGGTAACCTCTGCCTCCCAGGTGGAGGACCCACTGTCTAAGATGCCCCGGAATACCGGTTTGGGTGAGAAGGGTTTCATATTGGACTGCACACCACCTACGGCCACTGGACGTGGACTTTTTTTGCCCGCAGAGGACACGTGCTAGCCGGATGACCAAACTGTCGGCACTGATAGCAGCGTACAGAGCTTCGCATCGGCCGTGGCTTTGAGCCGGTGCGAGACACCTCCATAGGTTCGGAGGGTAAAAGCTCCTGTGCGGTGTATGTTAGCGGCTCAGTGAATGTGGGAGCCAAGTGAACCTTACGTCTGGATTGCGCCCGTTCCAACCCACGCTCCGTAAACCGGAGGTCAATGCGGGTGGAGATGGCAATCAATTCCTCCAGACTTGCAGGAACCTCTCTGGTAGCTAGAGCATCCTTAACGTGGTCAGCTAACCCTCTCCAAAACACCGGGACTAAAGCTTTGTCCGGCCACTCTAATTCGGACGCCAATGTCCGGAACCGGACGGCATAATGGCTGACCGAGAGTGACCCCTGTGTTAGGGATAGTAATAGGAGAGAGGTATCGTGCGTGATCCGTGGTCCCAAAAAGACCTGCTTCAGGGCCGCGAGGAACTGAGCAGCACCCTGAACCACTGGATCATCACGTTCCCACAACGGTGTAGCCCACTGTAATGCCCGGCCAGACAAGAGTGATACAATAAAGCCCACCTTAGCCCGCTCTGTAGGAAACCATGCAGCAAGTAACTCGAGCTGAATTGAGCACTGGCTCCCGAATCCCCTACACATGGCGCTGTCACCCGAAAGCTTGTCGGGAAGCAGGAGGCGAGTAATAGTCGGCGTGAGCAAAAGTGCGGGCACACGTGAGACAGCCTCAGCGACTGTCTGAGCGGCAGCTAGCGCAGTATTCGCAGCTGAGTTGGTGCTCTCAATAGCCGCCAACCTGCTCTCCAGCTACCGAATATAGCGCTGCAACTGCTGCACGTCTGCCATTACCAGCCAGACCCTGGCGCTAGTGTAATGTTAGGGACAGCGGAACGCACCTAATATAAATAATAGGAGGTGTGTTCGCCGCCCGGGGTCCACCGTGTGGTAGGTGTAAAGACCGCTGCTGGATAATGGCAGATTCGCCAGAGGGCGGAGTACAGCGCTCGGGTTAACGTCACCCGAGGCGGCTCTGTTTAAGGCACAGAGATCCCTAGAGTAATTTAGAAATAAACGCTGGGCCTGTTCACATCACAGGGCCAGCCAGCGTGTGGCGTCGCAGCCGCGAATGCAAAGAGGTGCTGCTGACTGCAGCGCGACGTAAACAGAAGTCGCTTAACGACAGTGCCGGAGGAGCCGGACACTGTCAGACGCTAGTGCTAGGTGCGGAGAGCACAGTGGCGTATAGCCTGCCACTACCTGGCACTGACTAGAACCAACACTCTGTCACCATTCGTATTATCAGAGGGAAGGGGTTTCTTAATAAGTCAGTCACCAGAACATGCATCCATCACCATTCACATTCAGCATAATATGCTACACTAGCGCATGGCCGAGCCGCCATGCGGGTTTTTAATAGCCATGAGCTTCCGGGACCTTTCAGTACCCTGGAAGGAACCAATCAGATCCGACGCAGGACCTGAGCATGTGACCCCTGCTCTCCAGTTAGAGGTCAAGTTGCGGGCATGCTCAGTAGCACGGCATGAGGACTTAGCCTTTGGAGCGGTTCCCTGCTGAGCAGATTGCGCTACCATTGCTGCACCAGAGGTGGCAGCAACGTTCAGGCCCACAGAACAAGTCTGAGCAGCACGTCTGGCTCGCCCTGATTGCTGAGTAGGGCCCTGAGCAGTTGGAGCGGAATGGGAGACCGCTGAATGTACAACTCTGGATTCCTGCTGTGCAGAGCCAGAAATCCGACGCCTAACACTGATGGTATTGATATTCAGTTCTAGATACTCTTGCACCATCCTCTCAATTCATTCACCACATGTAAG
The DNA here is from genome assembly GCF_039654945.1 of Dendrobates tinctorius. Lineage (NCBI taxonomy): Eukaryota > Metazoa > Chordata > Amphibia > Anura > Dendrobatidae > Dendrobates > Dendrobates tinctorius. Next base: position 68,457,046 of record NW_027361829.1, read on the forward strand.
GCTTGGACTCTGTTGTGTTGGTGCACGAGCTGGTCTAAAAAAAATGTCAAATGACACACAGAAATTGATTCTTCCACTTACACTGCTGCGGCTAATGTTTTGGCATTGACAAATTGATGTGGCGGAGGTTGGAAGTATAGAGCTGCGATGCAAACTGTGTGCTTCACTGATGTCTTGGGGGAAAAGCTCTCTTAAGTTGTAAAAATAAGCGTGTTTCAATACTCCAGCATTTGCGGCTCCCTTTCCCAGGTCAGGAAGCATCTGGCAAAATTTGGTTTGATAATGTGGATCTTACAGAATGGAAACCCAGTAGTCAGCATTATTCCTAATCATAACTATACGGGGATCATGTTGCAGAAAGAAGGTACTCATATGTTGGGCTCTACCATGAGGTCCAAGCCCATGCTGTGTTGGTGGTTGGGTAACAATGAGGCTCATTTCCTCCATCCCTTCCCACCAACCACAAACAACAGAGAGGGGATGATTACCCTCTTCATGTGACAGTTGCTCACCCATCACCTCTTCCTTCTTCATTTGTTCCTCAGATATTGCACCTCTGATAACAGTTTGTCTGTTATCATCAGCCCCCCTCGAACCCAGTATTCCTTCCTCCCATGACACCTGCCTGTATGAGGACAGTCTTGAACTTAGAGATGATGTTTTCCCTTCCGTATCCTCCTCTGCTTTCTCTTCTTCTACTGGGACCACCATCTCTTCCCGCAGGCTATTCAAAGTCTGCTCCAGCATATAGAAGACTGGAATAGTGATGCTGATGATGGCGTTGTTAACGCTAACCATCTTAGTAGCCATTTCAAAACTGTGCAGAAGGATGCAGAGGTCCTTAATCTGTGCACACTCTGTAAATGTGAAATGCGCCAAGCTCGTACTGCGTTGGCCCAGGCTGTACGACATGACATACTGCGTTCAGGCTCGTTGCTACTGCCACAGTCACTGCAACATGTGCAGAGTGGATTTCTACCATGTCAGCACATTGCATATCAACCTGTAATCTGTCATGGACAAAGACCTCTGTATCAATGCAAGTCGAAGACCTGAGGGGTGCGAATGGCGTAAATGAGCACACAGCTTACATGATTTCAGGAGCTGCTCAACCAGGCCAGGATAGTGGCAGAGAAAATGTTGCACCACTGTGATGGAAATATATACATTTCATATAGATCTCACTTGCATGTATACTCCTATATACTCATATATAATCACAGCTAATATATACACTATGATCCACTGCTTTAAAATGGCTGCCACGAACCAGGCAGCTTTTAGGGTTTTTTTCATGGCTAAGAAAAGAGGAAGTACAACAGATGTGCAAAAAGTGATGAGTAGATGTCTCAACTTTGTCCTGGTTTCAAGAGTTACACTTTAGTTACTTATCCAGCCTTTTGTCATGCATTGATCACAATATATTCCATATACTTAAACAGCCAATAACATTGAAGCTTGACAATATGGTAATTAACTAACCACTCCTTTGTAGGGGAGACAGCCATTAATCAAACTCAGCCTGGAGAGCTGTCCACAACTCTTCAGCTGTCTGACTGTGATCTCCAAGGCATGTCAATTTTAACACTGCCTGATTGCAGTGAGCCCTGGCTGCGCAGTACAGAGGTGGTGAGAATTCACTCTGCACTGTTGAAACGTGTGTCTCATTAAGGCAGAGGTTAAGGGCGCAGGTAGAGGCCCTAGAAGAGATAGAGGAGGAGGCAGAAGCAGTGCAGTAAGTGTTAAATGTAGAGGTTTGGCCTGCAAGGTTTTAGGATTCCAAGACCTGTGGAGCAGCGCTTGCCCCCACACCCATCAGAGTCACCCAGTGCCCAGTCAGCGACAAGTAACGTCATTGGCTGGCTATGCTTACTTGTTTACTAGTGTCTATGGTGAAATGCACCTGACAGACATAGATTTACTCAAGAAACATTGTTGTCTACGACAATCTTGTGTAGCAAGAAAAGTAATGGTGACTGGGCAATTGGTACTGGGGGACTGCAACGGCCTTCAGCTTTTGGAAACCACCTGTATCTTCCAGGCAGAAAGGCAGCATTTCCATGGCCAAAAGCTTGGAAACGGTGGGCTGACTGCAGTGCTGAGAGAGGGTGAAGTACGGTGAACCGTACAAACTGCTGGATCGTGAGAAAGGTGCAGACAGAGATGGTATGGTGGATTGCGAAAGTTGTGGTGTGCTCATTCTCTGAGATGGGTCTAAACCAGCATGCATGTCTGCATCTGTTACAGCTGACGACGGTCTCTCAGTCAGCGTGACTGGAGCAGGTAAAGGACCTGAGGTTCGGCCGTCGAAGACCTGTGTCTCAATAGTTGGCACAGTAACAGAGGAGGAGGAAGAAGCAGCAAATGCAATTGATGAGGTGGCTGATGGTTGTTGAGGTCTGCTGGACTGCATTATTGCGCAGTGGGATTCTCAGAGTAACGCATGTTGATTGCGCATGTGAAGGTTCATACATGTAGTAGTCAAATTATTGCACTTTTTACCTCTAATCAGCTTTTTTTGCAATGTTGGCAGATTACGTGAGTTGGTTCATCCTTTACAGTGTCAAAAAAGACCCAGGCTAGGCCACCCTTGCCTCCCCTGCGAGCTGCAGACCCACGGACACTGCTAATCACAGCCACAATTGTGGCTAGGAATGCATGTCTTGTCGTAGCTGCATCACTAAGTGTCAGCGACATACGGCACAATGTAACCTCCTCATCTTCCTCCTCAGATGAACTACTCAGCTGTGTGCCTCTATGTTAACACCAACTGAGATCTAACAACTCATCATTATCATCCTCTATGTTATCACATTCTTCGCCCTTGATGTCACCACCCTCCTTTTCTTCCTGCCCTGAAAGCACAGTACAGTCCGCGTGAGCTTCAGAAATCTGAGTTTGATCAGGATCACCTCCACCCAGGGGTTAACATCTGATGACAAGGGTCAGGATGCTGCTCGGACTCTACTTTGTCCTGCCCCAGATCCAAGCTAAAAAAAATGTGGGCATCAGAGCAGATTTCCTTCTCTTGACTTTATGAAGCTTTTAAGTACACTTCTGATGACCGTGGCATAGAATGTGTGAACAGCTCTTCAGACTGACCCATCTGTGGTTCTTTACAGTCAGCTGTACGGTTGGAGAGTTGGGACGTAGTGGTGTAGGAAGGTGGACTGGGCCAGTGGTGCCTTTCTTGTGCTGGACCCAGAACCAAAGGGACTATCGCCATTGTTGCAGGGGGGGAAAGCATTCAAACCTGGAACAACCTTCGCACTGGACTGAAGAGGGCATGACAGAGATAAAAGGGGCTGTGCGCGGGAACAGGGGAGACTTGGCAGGAAAACAGAGTAAGCAGCAGGAGACAGTTAACTCTCTCTCCATGAGACGACTCCTCAACACCGTCCCTCACTGTGGTACGCTACCGTGCACCGGCCCTGACCGTTATGGAATTGACTGCATGCCTTCACCTACCTCTGAGACGGAATTGACCGCACATGCCATTCCTCAGACTAACGTGGGCTCGCAGCCGACCCCTAAACAGAACTATTAGCATGAGCCAGCTGACTTGTATTCCGCCTCCGTCACTGAACTCTGCGAAACTCCGGCGGGACCAGAGACTGCTTCGTGACCCACACGTTGCTCCATCTTCTTAGGACCTCGCACAAGGAAACCCAGACACACCACTTTCTCAGGAACCAGTGCCTCGACTATCTTCAGGACCAAGCTAGAGACTTCATGTGCTTCCTTTGGCGCCACTGTGGAAGAACAAGCCTGCATCGCCCAGAGAACTTCAGACTGATAAGTTTGCCATTTACTTAGATAACTGTCTTGTTCCCCTGTTTTACTCATTTTGCCTTCAACTCCTTTATCACCAATACTCTTCCTGCATGGAATATTCCCTGTAATAAATCCCCTTTTTAATTCTTGATCTGCCTCCTGCTCATCACTGCATTCCACGTCCCTGCGATTTCTACACTTGGCGTAGTTGGCAGGATGGAACAGCATGGAAGCGGCAGATCAAGCAGTTGGGGTGAACCCATGCACTAGCATTTCTCTGGGGGCAATGTTAAATAATTTGCCCAAGTTCACGGGGAGTAACTCTGTTATGAAGCTGGACCGAAAGCATGGGGGGAATGCTGAGAATGCACCCCATGACCCCTGCCCTAGAAGCTGAAATGGCCATGATGGCTTTGGATGGGAAAGCTAGAGACTCAGTCATGTTACGACTCCCGGGGGACCGAAATTCCTTTAACAAGGTGTTGCAAATACTAGAGGGGACTCCAAGGACGTAGGGGAGTTAAGGTCATGTCTATTCAGCAATATGCAAAGGGAGGGGGAGACAGTGACACAATGTGTGAATGCCCTCCAAGAGATTCATACTGCTATATTTACAAAACATGGCATGGGCGTAGGACCAATTGACATAGTGCTGCGCAATCAGATGGTGACGGGCTTGTGGAACGTGCTGACAAAGCAGGCTCTGCAGGAACATTTGTGGGTTAACCCTTGCATGACCATGTCTGAAGTGGGTAGTGAGGCCCGCATCCGCGAGCAGGAACAAGGTGTGACAGTCCTGGTGGGAAGGGTCCAGAGCGGAGAGGTATCAGACAAGCGAACCCCAATGGGTGGAAGAAATTCAGGGAGAGCTGGCTGAAGTAAAGAAACCAGTAGGAGCTGCCGAGTCGCTCGGGGGTAGAGGGGGCCCCGAACTCCATTGAGAAGTCAGGATGTTCTGTAGAGGGAGACCTCTCACTTGCTACAATTGTGGAGAAGTTGGACATTTGGCTCAGGAATGCCCATGGTGGGGTAGGCCCTTCCAATGTCGTCTGTTAAGCTAGAAGGCTCCAGGACCAGGGGACGCTGTTGTGAACTCATTTTCTGGTTTACCTCTGGCTTCTGGTGAGGGTGGTGGAGCTGGCTGTGTTGACAGAGGAGTCGTGAGTTCTCCATCAGGGCTCCCTCTGGTGGTGACAGCAGGTAATGAAGCTGATCTAAATGGCAGAGACCTGCCACCTGAAAAGGAGGACTGTGATTGGACTTCAGGAGTCTCTGACTGGATTTAAGACAGCCTACTCCCTAATTTTGTGCTGGTGATTTTTTCCTGCCCTGAGGCTCTGGTTTCCAGTTCTGTTCCTGCCTTCTCAAGCTAAGTGTGCTCTACTATTTTTTCACATGAGATTTGGTCTGGTTTACTCAGTTTATGTGGTCAGCCAGCCCCTGCTGGGACTGTGCTGAATTTCCATTCTTATGTCTCTGTTTATGCCAGTTTGCTTTTTGTCCCTGATCAGATTGGTCTCTTTTTGCTCTGTCTTCAGGATATCACAAATAGCTTAGGAAAATTAGGGTAGGTTTTCAGAATGCACTGAACCAATAAGTTGAGCATGTGGGTCAGGCAGCGTACTTGGCATCATCCTGGAGGATAAGGAGGAGGAGGGGGTGCAGAAACTAGCTTAGGAGGAGGGAGAAACCCTGATGGAACTTGGGCCCACAATTCTAAGCATTTGTAGCACATGTGCCGTCCCACGGTCCGACTCAGTCCCAGGTTCAACCAGTGTGCCGTCAGGAAAATGTAGCATCCCTAGCCAAAAGCGCTTGATCACGTGTCAGTGTTTAAGTCGACTTTTCCAGTAACTATACTGGTCATGGCATGGGTGATGTTATGGGAGATGTGCTGGTTAGTGATGAGTAAGTAGTAAACTGCTCTGATCCTCGTTACTGCAATCAAGCACTTTGGACTGCTTGGGTGTTCAATTCGAGTACCAAGCATAATAAATGAAAATGAAGCAATTGAGCATTTTTCCAATGGACATTTACTCGATGGCTGAGGGGAGAGGGAGTGAGAGATGGATAGAGATTAGAAATTTGGCCATTTAGTGTTTGTTTTTACGTCCAATCTTAAATTCATACAATCTTATCAAGAAACTACTATATTAAAATCACTTTGAATTAAAGTCACCAATTCACGGCTAAAGAATCAGAAGCAAAACAACCTGCTATTAAATATTACAAATACCATCTGGTTTCTAAGTAATGCTCTGCTGCCACAGATGAGGGAGACAAGGGGCTTAAAGATTGAAACATTACTGGTGTTTTAAAGTGGCAAACACTATCCATGATGTAAACAATAAGCAAATCAGCCTGGAGTTTTCCGTCAGTCTCACATTTGCAAACACCTCTTCAAAACCCAGTGGGAACTTAACCAGTATTTTCATGCAGAAGCGAGAGAAAAGACTGAAAAATGATAATCCCACCCATGCCTGCTGACTCTGAATCAACAGACGGCTGTGGATTCGCCAGGCTGCACGCCCCCAAACACTTCCTGCAGACAGTTATTTTTGGAACGTTCGCATGAATATTTCGGTAGCTGATTCAAAGGATATCAGAGCTTGGGAAGAAGCTAATGAACCTAAACAACCCAAGAGCAACATCTCGTAAGACAGAAAAGCATTGACTGTGCACATGGGAGCAAAATGAAATCTGTCTTCATGTCTCCTTGGATGTAAATCCAAAAGTGTTACTCTGCTTTCAAACATCTCTCAATTATAAAGACTCATATTGTCCTGACAATATACAAACTAGGCTAAGAACTGCCTGTGATATGCAGCATCTCCAGCTGAGATATCCCTCTTACACACTTTTGTGCCTAGCGTTAACTCAAGCAAAAATGTATGTCACATAAACTAGTCATTAGAATGCATCTGGCTAGATAGGGCACAGACTCACGTAGCAGCTGTCGCATGGAGATGCCGCAGAACACAGCACAGATAAGCTGTCAGGATGGTATTTATACTGACTGCTAATGTCAATATCATCTTGCAGGTAAACAGCAGCTTTATCATGTCCATCAGGTTAACAGCCACACAGATTTATGGGTAGAATGGCTGTTTACCATAAAAAAAAACCATGCTGCTATTAAAAGACAATTTAAAGAGCACCTGTTTATTGTTGAGCGATACTTTCCGATATTGGGAAATATCGGATCGGATTGGATCGGACCGATACCCAAAAAGTATCGGGTATCGCCGATTCCGATACCGGAAACCCATGCAAGTTAATGGGACAGAAATATCGGAATAAAAAAAAAACCTTTCTTTACTTGCACATCCAGTTCGGGAGGGGGGAAGAGTGTGGGCGGTGCGTGGGCGGACACTGTGCGTGCCTGCCGGGGGTCTGTGCGGGCCAGCCGGGGGTCTGTGCGGCCTGCTGGGGGTCTGTGCGGGCCTGCCGGGGGTCTGTGCGGGCTGTCGGGGGTCTGTGCGGGCCTGCCGGGGGTTGTGTGTGTGTGCAGGCATCATCCGATGGGACTACAAGTCCCATCAGGTGATGCCTGCTGCAATGACAGTGATTGACACATTAGCCAATGATGGGACAGTAGTAGTCCCATCATCCGGCTAATGTGTTGAATGTAAAAAAAAAAACATACATACTACATACATACTACATTCACACAACATACATACATACTACATATATACTACATTCATACAACATACACACATCCTACATACATAGTTCATATATACTACATTCATACAACATACATGCATACTACATACATACTTCATATATACTACATTCATACAATATACATACATACTACATACATACTTCATATATACTACATTCATACAACATACATACATACTACATACATACTACATATATACTACATTCATACATACTACATAATACATACATACTACATATATACTACATTCATACAACATACATACATAGTACATACTACATACATACAACATACATAAAACATGCTACAGACATACAACATACATACTACATATATACTTCATTCATACAACATACATACATAGTACATACTACATTCATACAACATACATACATACTACATACATACTACATATATACTACATTCATACATACTACACACTACATACATACTACATATATACTACATTCATACAACATACATATATACATAGTACATACTACATACAAACTACATACATACAACATACATAAAACATGCTACAGACATACAACATGCATACTACATACAATACATTCATACAATACATACATATAGACATACAGTACATATAACATAGAGTACATACTCACCATCACTTGTCACTTTGATCCCCGAAGCCAGTGTCATCTGTAAAAAATATTAAAATAACAACCAAGCAATATACTCCCTGATCCGCAGAAATCCACAAGTGTCCCACGACGATCTCCCGTGGAGGACAGCAGCATCAGCTGATGCCACCGCTCTCTAGGGGCCCCAGGAATACAATGACGGGAGGTAGGTATCCTTCCGCACTGTATTCCTCCGCCACTGTAAAAAAAATAGTCCCTAGTCTCACTTTTGGCATTGCTGTGTGAGAAAGTTCCCATGCAGCTTTTGCCATAATGTGAGACCAGTGAACTATAGTAACCTCTCAGTGATGCACTGCAGGAGATCGTCGTGGGACACTCGTGGATTTCTGCAGATCAGGGAGTATATTGGTTGTTTGTTATTTTAATATTTTTTATAGTGAGATGACACTGGATTCGGGGATCAAAGTGACAAGTGATGGTGATTTTGTACTCTATGTTATATGTACTGTATGTCTATATGTATGTATTGTATGAATGTATGAATGTATTGTATGTAGTATGTATGTTGTATGTATGTTGTATGTATGTAGTATATATGTAGTATGTATGTTGTATGAATGTAGTATATATGTAGTATGTATGTATGTTGTATGAATGTAGTATGTATGTAGTATGTATGTATGCATGTTGTATTAATGTAGTATATATGTAGTATGTATGTATTATGTAGTATGTATGTATGTATGTTGTATGAATTTAGTATATATGTAGCATGTAGTATGTATGTAAGTTGTATGAATGTAGTATATATGTAGTATGTATATAGTATGTATGTATGTATGTTGTATGAATGTAGTATATATGTAGTATGCATGTAGTATGTATGTATGTTGTATGAATGTAGTATATATGTAGTATGTATGTATTATGTAGTATGTATGTATGTATGTTATATGAATGTAGTATATATGCAGTATGTATGTAGTATGTATGTATGTATGTTGCATGAATGTAGTATATATGTAGTATGTATGTAGCATGTATGTATGTTGTATGAATGTAGTATGTATGAAGTATGTATGTAGTATGTATATATGTTGTATGAATGTAGTATATATGTAGTATGTATGTAGTATGTATGTATGTTGTATGAATGTAGTATATATGAAGTATGTATGTAGTATGTATGTATGTTGCATGAATGTTGTATATATGTAGTATGTATATATTTTTTTTTACATTCAACACATTAGCCGGATGATGGGACTACTACTGTCCCATCATTGGCTAATGTGTCAATCACTGTCATTGTAGCAGGCATAACCCGACGGGACTTGTTGTCCTATCGGACGATGCCTGCACACACACACCACCCCCAGCAGGCCCGCACAGACCCCTGGCAGCCCGCACAGACACCCGGCAGCCCGCATAGACCCCCGGCAGGCCTGCACAGACCCCCGGCAGCCCGCACAGACCCCCGGCAGGCCCATACAGACCCCTGGCAGGCCCGCACAGACCCCCGGCAGGCCCATACAGACCCCTGGCAGGCCCGTACAGACCCCCGGCAGCCCGCACAGACCCTCGGCAGGCCCGTACAGACCCCCGGCAGCCCACACAGACCCCCGGCAGGCCCGCACAGACCGTGCATCATGATGCACACAGACCGCGCATCATGATGACATCATTTCAGCAGCCAATCACAGCCACAACACTGGCTCATCGCATTATGGGAACTTCCGATTCCGGTATTCGATATTTTAAAAATATCGGTACTCGGAAATTAAATTTATTCCTCCTGGCAGTCTTGGGCTTTCAGTCATGGAGGCGTGACTGGCGTGGTTTCAGTCATTGCTCAGTACATAGTTAGCGGTGGCTGTAACCATGCCCCCTGGTACTGAATGACAGCTGACTCTGTTGTGCATTAGTGCAGAGTCGGCTTTCTGTCAGTGCCAAGTGTGTTTGCAACCACTGCTTAAGATGCACTGAGTGGTGACTAAAGCCACACCTATGATTTAAAGCCAAAGGCTGCCAGGAGGAATAAAGTTAATTCCCTCCAATTAACCAGGCTTTCACTGCAGCGGCCGGGCAGCTTTGGATTACTATTAACGTGCAGATTAACCACATATTTGAATGATAATAGTTTTTTGGAACGTGACTTGTTTGTGTGGCCCTGTGCTAACTTTGAGATGCTAAAACGTGTCTATACTCCAAGAATTTTAAGAGTAATTCTACCTATACATTTCTAATGTTTATTTATGATTAGAGATGAGTGACTTTGCCTTTTTTTGGGTTGAGTCGGGTTTCATGAAACCCGACTTTCGCAAAAGTCGTGTCGAACGCAATCGGCCAATTATCATGAAAAGTCGAAGGCCGACTGAAACACGAAACCCAATGCCAGTCAATGGGGAAGAAAAGTCGGCAGTGAGTGGAGGACAGGAAACGCACCTACAGTGCCCATTTTAATGCCAAAAACATCAATTCTTATTACTTAAGCTTGTCAACCTTAATTTGTCACTGGGCTCCTTTAACACATGCCACAATTCATGATCCTCTGATATGGCAGAGAAATAGTGGTATAGTACAATGAAAAATACTTCACTTCTTACATCACATGACTGATATCCATTTTAAATTCTCCAATAGCTCCAAAAACGGACAGTATATTACTCCATACAGTATTATGGCCACCGCATAGTGCGCCATACAAAGTAATGAGGCCCATATATTTCTCCAGACAGAATCATTGGTCCCATATAATGTTCGATACAGTATATGATGAGCTCCACATAATGCTACAGTATATGTTGGTCCCCATGGATGAAGCTCCACTGTCTTACGGGTCCAAATAATGCTCCATATATGATGGGCCCCATTTCTAATGCTCCAGTGTATAATGGGCCCTGTAAATGCTGCTCCAGTGTCTGATGTTCTCCCCCATTTGGAAAGCTCCAGCATATGATGGGCCTCACGGATGATGCTCTAGTGTACGATTGGTCCAAATAATCTCCTTATATAATCTGCCCCATTTACAATGCTCCAGTATATGATGGGCCCCATGGATGATGCTCCAGTGTCTTATGGACCCAAATAATGCTCCACCTATAATCTGCCCTATTTACAATGCTCCAGTATAAAATGGGCCCCATTTCTAATGCTCCAGTGTATAATGGGACATGTAAATGCTGCTCCAGTGTCACCTTTGGAATGCTCCAGTGTATGGTGGGCCCCATATATCATTCTCCAGACTATAGTGCTCCCCAAAAATTGCTCCCAACCTTTAAAACAATTAAATAAGTCTCCTCGCTAGGGAATCCCTCTACTCAGGACTCCTCGCCGTCCCCATCTTCAATCTCACTGCACTTGGACTGTTTAGGCAGAGGGCGTACAGACGTGATGTCATCGCGCTCTCTGACCAGAATGTCACTGTCAGGAAACGCGGAAGACGTCACGGCGGTGGAGCAGGGAGAGGTAAGTATTTCAACTTTGCAAGTGCTGTGACCCTGAGCAAGCAGGGGGGGCCCACTCGTTGGCGACGGCACTGGCACAGGGCCCCTCATAGTACGGCGCTGCCCTCCCACCGGCAGAGACACTTTTGTGTACTATGAGGGTCCCTGTGCCAGTGCCGTCGCCCATAAGTACGCCCCCCTACCTGCTCAAGGAACCTGCACTTTCATCTGCACCTTCCTCTTTGTCACCGTGTAAGGTGGTATAGTATGCGGGAAGGGGAACCTGAGTTTCATCAGGGTCAGATTCTGGCTGTGTAGAGTGCGAGGGGAATGTAGTGGTCTGGGTCAATGTACCAGCAGAATCATCCAGCAGTGGCTGGGCATCAGTGCACTTGTGGCGCACTCTGGAGTACGGTCGCCACAGTGGCATTACCTTCCTCATAGGGAGAGTGATGTCATGCTTGGGAGCAACGAAGGATCTCTCTAGCAGTTAAACCAACACACAGCACAGTTCCCACTCCAGGCCAGCAGGGAGAGCTCTGAACCTGACTGCTGAGGAGCTGCTCTCTGTGGTTGGGAGGAGGGAAGTTAGGGCAGTCTGTGAAGGGAATGGAAGTGTGTGGATGTGAGAAGGGGAGCTGGAGGATGAGCAGAGTTAAGGCTCACTCCTAGCTGGAGCGCATGGTCCGTATTCCGGTCTCCGAGTTTGTAGGGACACTGATGGTCCTGCAGCAGAAACCGGACGAAGTAGCAGCTGTAAATGCTCTGTTCCCAACTAAGGTTCAGAGGCCCCAGCAGCGACGTGTGTGAGCCAGAAGGAAAAGGCTACGGCTGCCATACGAGAAAGTTCCAAAAGAGAGTCAACAGGGGAACTAGCAGTGAACTCAGTACTGCGAGTACCTCAGATAAGCACTAGAACGGAGGCCACACTACCTATCTGCAGAGAGAGAATTCCTAGTTTGCTTCCAGGCTGACCAACTCCTTTTCCATCTGTACTCTGGGTCCTGGACAGCACTTACCAAGTACTGGTAAAGGAACTGCACGACTGTGTCTGTCATCTTTCTCCTGTGCCTGGCGCACGGCTCTGCTACATCCTGCACTGCACACCATCTACCAACTTTTTCATCTGCCCTGCGACTATGGCCCTACCTGTGCAGGGCTTCTACATCTTAGCTGCACCACAACATCTGTCCCAGAGAAGCGACACTGCAGCACTGGTCAATCTGATCAGAAACCACAGGTGGCGTCACGTATCATTCACCTATAAATGTTATTCACCCCTTTGCATGGACGCCCAGGGCCACGGATGGGGTCACCACCACCGTGAGACACCGGCCCCGTACCGATTAACCCCACTGCCCTGGCTGCGACCCACACTCCATGTCAGATTCATCTTGGACTGGGGAATTCATGATTTGACTTGATAACCCAGGCATGGTATGTGAGAAAGAGCTACATGGACTAATGTGAAGTGTGGCCTGCTGCATCATTCACTTTTGGTGGGGGTGAAGGACACAAGGAAAGGGGTTCTTCCTGACCAGGAGCCAGCACTTGATGACTCAGTGCTTGCATTTTTTGAAACTTCAGAATAGGAGGGCATATTAGCTGGAGTATGTTTCGGCAATGTAAGCCAAAACCAGTTCCTGATGCTCCAACTTTAAAAGCGGTTAACCTACTCCCAGAAAAGGTAGCCTCCCAGGCCTTCCGGAGCCAGTCCATGACGCAGGCTCAACACCTCCTGCCTTAGCTGCTATTGTGCTTTTGCCACTACCAGCAGATGCATCACCACCACCTTCAGTACCAACTGGCAACCCCCACCCACGTTCACGGCCTCTTCCACCATAGTTCTTCATTTTTGGGAAAATGTACCCAAAATACCACCAGCTATATAGTACTGTAAAGCAAGGTACAAGGTGTATATAGTATTGGAGAGAATTTGAATCTTCCTAGAGATTTTAGGAGGCTGAACTATTATCTCAGGCCCACTATAGATTACACCTCAATGTAACAGGCTGAAATTGGCTGGTGTATGACAAAGTACAAGGTGTATATAGTATTGGGGAGAATTTGAATCTCCCTAGAGATTTTAGGAGGCTGACAATGATGCTCTCAGTCCAAGTATGGCAGCAGGCAGCCTAATAAGCAGGACTGCTGCACACAAAAGTGTGGAAAAATGAACGCTTGGTAACTGTGCAGAAAAGAGGAAGAAAAGTATTTTTGCTTTTAAAAAAGCAGTTTGCACAGCAGTGTGCAAACAGCAATGCAGCTATCAGGGAGCCTTATAAGGCAGCCTAATAACCAACAGAGCTGATGCACAAAAATATAGCCTCCCCTGTCACTGCACACAAACTGTTGTGTTGTACAGTGGAAATCGCTACCAGCAGAAGCTGTTTTTTTGTTCTTCTTCGGCGTGCACGCCCTTTTATAGCCCCTGTGACGCCACACTAAGCAAGCCAATCACTTGCATGCCCTTCTTAAAGCTGGTGGTGACCACTGCCCATGTCATCGCGTTGCCCGCAGTGTGCATCCTCCATCATTGGCTGAAAAAGGGCGCTGGACGCATCATTATGTCTTGAGGACTGGTTTCCTCCTCAAATTTTTTTAAAAGGGAAGAAATGGAAATAATTATTGATTTTCCAGGCAATAGGAAGTTGCAACATAGCTGTCATTGGATTTAAAATTGTAATAATTTTGGAACTGCAAATTCATGTGCAAACTTCCTGGGTGTGACCTTTAAGGGCAGATATTTTTTAACACAGCCACACAAAATTCCCCACCCTAAAGATAGGAGCCTTACTACGTCTGCAGTTAGCACCTTTTTTGGCCCAGTCAATGGCTACCAGAAGACCCTTTTCAACCTCCCTCCAGACCTTTATTAATCAGGTAGAAAATATCTCTTTGAAAACCCCTGCACCAAGAAAGAAAGGGCCCTGTAATCGTAGAAGTACTGTTATTTAGAGCAAACTTGGCAAGGGGTAGAAACGCTACCCAGTCTACCTGATTAGAGGAAACAAAACATCTCATCCTTTCTGTTTGCCTATTAGGGCCCCATCACACATAGCGACTCACCAGCGATCCCGACAAAGATATCAACTTGTCAGGATTGCTGGTGTGTCGCTACATGATTGCTGGTGAGCTGCCAAACAGGCAGCTTCACCAGCGATCAGCACCAGCGACGACGAGCGCTCGCGTCGCTGTGTACCTAAGATACCAGCGCGCTGGTGCAGGGAGCTGGTAACCAAGGTAAACAGCGGGTTTCTAAGCACCGCGTGGCATTTAGAAACCCCCTGTTTACCTTGGTTACCAGCTCCCTGCATCAGTGTGCTGGTAACTAAGGGACACAGAGGGTTTCTAAGTGGCGCTTAGAAACCCGCTGTTTACCTTGGTTACAAGCTCCTGCTCGCTGATTGCTGGTCTCCCACCTGCCACACGCAGTGATGCGTGCTGGCCAGCGGGAGACCAATGATCAAAAAAATGTCCACCCCTTTCCAAAACGATCAGCAATACCCGGCAGGGGGGCCCGTCCCTGATAGGTGTCACACACAGCGATCTCGCTGGTGAGATCGCTGTTGCGTCACAAAACTTGTGACTCAGCAGCGATCTCGCTAGCGAGATCGCTGTGTGTGACGGGGGCTTTAGTCTCGGGAAGATATCCTGAGGAAAAATACAGCTTAAGGGCTCATACTCATTTGCGGGAAAAATGGACGAGTGCAAACTGAGAAAAAATCGGATTGCACTCTGACCAATGTTATTCAGTGAGTTACATCTAATCTGCAATTTTTTTATCAGCTGAAATCAGACTGAGAAAAAAATCGCAGCATGCTGTGATTTACTGTGTATCTCAGACAAGACTCGCCAATGCAAGTTAATGGATGCGAGAAAAAAATCGCACAGCACTCAGACCATGCGAGTGCTGTCCGATTTATATGCATCGGTATCCTTCGAGAAGCCGACAATTCATGTGTGGTGTACAGTAAAATCACACTGACAAATTTTTTGGTCCTGATATCGGAACTTTTTTTCTCACATATGGGTATGAGTTCTAATACCCAATATGAAGCAAAAACTATGCCAAAAGCTATTCAGAAATTGAACCCTTGCATCAGAAAAAAGATTTTTCTGAACACCATGCAATTAGAATTTGCTTTTGCTGCATGGCTGGCTGGAGATTGTTGTTGGTGTTTATTTGAGAAGGCGGTTGGTGGATTTACCTGTGCCTGTTGCTAGGTTTTGAGTGTGTGATAATTCCTTGAAACGGAGGGCGAATTCAGGAGCTAAGGCAAGGTACATGGCCCTGGCGTCTTCATCATCAGAAGTAATGCAGACGAACAGGGTGAGTTAGGTGGCGAATAGCGTTAAAGACAGGGAAGGAGCCCTGTTGTAAATTCGCTTTCTGGCCTACCTCTGGTTACTAGTGAAGGTAGTGGAGCTGGTTATATTGATAGAGGGGTCGCAAGTTCTCTTCCCGGGCTCCCTCTGGTGGTTACTGGAGGTAATGGAGCTGATCTAATTAACAGAGGCCTGCCACCTGATAATGAGGAGGATGACTGGAGATCTGGAGTTTCTGACTGGATTTAAGACAGCTGACTCCCTCTATCCCTGCTGGTGATTTTTTCTTGCCTCCTGAGGTCTTAGTTTCCAGCTCAGTCAATGCATGCTCAAGCTAAGTGTTCTTTTGCTATTGTTCACATTTGATTTGGTTTTGTTTATTTCAGTATTGTGTGGTCAGCCAGCCCCGGCTGGGGCTGTGCTGAATTTCTATCCTTATGTTACTGTTTGTGCCAGTTTGTTTTTGTCCCTTATTAGATTGGCCTCTTTTTGCTCTGCTTTCAGAATATACCAGAGTGCTGATATAGTGGGCGAAGTCTAGTGACTTCAGTATTTTTCTATCGGACATGTTGGGCATTTTTTGCAGGGTTTTTTGCGTGATTGCAGACAGAGTCTTTCCTTTCCTGACCTGTCTAGTTAGTGTGGGCCCCATCGTTTGCTCAGTCTATTTTCCTACCTGCATTTGTGTTTTCATCTTGTCTCACCGACAATATATGTTTGGGGGCTGTCTATTCCTTTGGGGTCTGCTCTGGGGCAGTTTAGATTTCCCCTTTCTTGCTTTAAGCTTATTTAGTTCTCCGGCTGTGTCTAGGCATCTAGGACCATCGTAGGTATGCTCCACGGCTACTGCTAGTTGTGTGGATAAGATCAGGGGTCTGCAATCCGCTTAGTTACCAACCTCTCTGGTTTTCTGTGGCTTAGCTTGGTCTTGCTTTCCTCCTTGGTGACCCAATCATAACAGAATCACCAGCCTAAACCGCAGATTCTAGTGTACTCAAAAGCAGGAGAGAATTGTAAAAAAAAAAAAAAAAGTCAGAATTTTTATTATATATATATATATCTTTAATGGAGATTAAGCAATTGTCTGATCGTGTTGAGTAGCTCGCTGCTGAAGTGCGGGGAATTTCCGAATATCTCGCTCAATCATCTGCTGTTGAACCAAAAATCCCTACTCCTGATGTGTTTTCTGGGGGATCGGTCTAAATTTTTGAATTTTAAGAATAATTGTAAACTATTTCTTGCCTTGAAGCCTAACTCATCGGGGAGCTCTGTGTAGCAGGTTAAAATTGTCATCTCCTTGCTGCGTGGCAATCCCCAGGATTGGGCTTTTCTCTGACACCTGGAGATCCTATCCTGACTAATGTGGACGCATTTTTTCAAGCCTCGGGGTTGTTGTATGATGAACCTAATGCTATTAATTAAGCTGAGAAAACCCTCTTGGCATTGAACCAGGGTCAGGATTCTGCAGAGTTATATTGTCAAAAATTCCGAAAAGTCCTTACTACATGGAATGACGGTGCCTTAGCAGCGCTCATTCGGAAGGGTTTGGCAGAAACCGTAAAATATGTTATGGTGGGATTTCCTGTTCCCTCTGGTCTTTATGATTCTATGTTGTTAGCCATTCAAGTTGATCGGCGTTTACGTGAGCGTAAAACTACACGAGAGGCGTTGCCGTCTTTTGAACAAACGTCTGAACCCATGCAATGTGATAGGGTTTTGCCTAGGGCACAACGTCAGGAGTTTAGAAGGCGTAATAAGCTGTGTTTTTTCTGTGGAGATGCCTCTCATACTATTTCTGTCTGCCCTAAACGAGAGAAACGTTTTGCGCACACATTTGCTGTGGGCAGTGTACAACCTAAGTTCCTTTTGGCAATTACTCTGGGTTTCATCCTTGATTTTCTTCAGGGCAAGTGGAAACGTTGACCTGCCCAAGTGTGGACACTGTGGTAGAGAGAATGCAGCAGATTTGGGACCAAGTGGTGGATAAGTTGTCCCTCTCTCAGGAAAAAGCCCAACGGTTTTCCAACCGGCATAGGACCATTGGTCCCCAGTTTAAAGTGGGTGATATGGTTTGGTTGTCCTCAAAGAATATTCCTATGAAGGTTGCGTCTCCAAAGTGCAAGCCAAGATTCATTGGACCTTATAAGATTTTGGAGATTCTTAATCCTGTTTCTTTTCGATTGGCTCTTCCAGTTACGTTTAAGATCCATAACGTGTTTCATAAATCTCTGTATTGGTTAAAGGCAATGTGGAATATGAAGTAGAGAAAATATTGGATTCTCGTTTGGCTAGACAGAGACTCCAGTAGTTGGTCAAATGGAAGGGTTACAGCCAGGAGGATAATTCTTGGGTCTCTGCTTCTGACAATCAAGCCAATAGATTGGTTCGTGCTTTTCACCGGGTCCATCCTGATCGGCCTGGTGGCGTGGATGGTGAGATTTCCTGTTCCCTCTGGTCTTGATGATTCTATGTCATTAGTCATTCAAGATGATCGGCGCTTACGTGAACGTAAAACTACATGAGAGGCGTTGCCACCTTTTGAACAAACGTCTGAACCTGTGCAATGTGATAGGGTTTTGTCTAGGGCGCAACGTCAGGAGTTTAGAAGGCGTAATAAGCTGTGTTTTTTCTGTGGAGACGCCTCTCATACTATTTCTGTCTGCCCTAAACGAGAGAAATGTTTTGCACACACATTTGCTGTGGGCAGTGTACAACCTAAGTTTCTTTTGGCAATTACTCTGATCTGCTCCTTATCCACATTTTCCGCTAAGGCTTTTGTAGATTCAGGAACAGCTTTGAATCTGATAGATTTGGACTTTGCCAAATGTTGTGGTTTTCCTATGATACCTCTGCGGATGCCTATTTCTTTGAGGGGTATTGATGCTACTCCTTTGGCAGAGAATAAACCACAGTTTTGGACCCAGGTGATAATGCGAGTTGCCCCAGACCACCAAGAAAATTGTAAATTTTTGGTGCTGCACAATTTGCATGATAATATTGTTCTATGTTTTCCCTGGTTGCAAACTCATAATCCAGTTTTGGATTGGAAATCTGTGTCTGTGGTGAATTGGGTTTGTCATTGTGTTCTTAGGGACACTACTGTTTTCTCCACCTCTCCTCAGTCTCATGATATTCCTGATTATTTGGCTGATTTTTCTGATATATTTAGTGAGAGTAAATCTGTGTCTTTGCCTCCTCATAGGAGTTATGACTATGCAATTGAGTTGATGCCTGGGTGTAAATTTCCCAAGGGTCGGCTTTTCAGCTTATCAGTACCCGAACATGATGCTATGCGATCCTGTTATGAGTTCATTTTCCCCTTCACCATTGAGGTCTGATGAACTCCCTCTTCTGGTGAAGGAAGGTAGTGAGGCTGATTACCAAGCACCTGAGCTGGGAGAGGATGACTGGGCGACGGGGATCTCTGACTGGATATAAGGCAGCCGATGCCCTTCTGCCTCGCTGGTGATTTCTCTGTGGAATTCTAGGAGACCAGTCTGATTCCTGCTCCTCAAAAGCTAAGTTTTCTGCTTTGCCTTTTTGCATT
The DNA here is from genome assembly GCF_039654945.1 of Dendrobates tinctorius. Taxonomy (NCBI): domain Eukaryota; kingdom Metazoa; phylum Chordata; class Amphibia; order Anura; family Dendrobatidae; genus Dendrobates; species Dendrobates tinctorius. The sequence goes on from NW_027361829.1 coordinate 68,476,444, forward strand.
TGTGTTTTGGTTTTAGTTTGCCTTGCTTTTCTGGGTTCTGCCATTCCCTGCTGGGGTGAGCTGAATTCCTTTTTGTCGGTTTGCTCTGTCTTCGGAAAATACCTGAGTACTGACATAGTCTTTTTGAAGCCTAGCGTCTTCAGGGCCTTTTTCCCTGTCAGTCTGTTGGCTCTTATTTTGATAGGGTTTTTCGCAGATTGCAGACAGCAGCCTTCCTATCCTGTCCTATCTAGTTAGCTTGGGCCCCATCATTTGCTCAGTCTATCTTTCTATCTGTGTTAGTGTTTTTTCTTCTTGCTTCACCGTCATTATATGTTGGGGGCTGCCTATTGCTTTGGGGTCTGCTCTGGGGCAGTTTAGATTTCCCTTTCTGTCTTTAGGCTAGGCAGTTCTCCGACTGTGATCGAGGGGTCTAGGGCATCGTAGGAACCCCCCACGGCTACTCTCTAGTTGTTGTTGATAGGTCCAGGGGTCTGCAATCCGATAGCTGCCAACTTCTCTGGTTTTCTGGACTTAGCTAGCATTTCTGTTTTTGCCTCCTACGGTGACTCATTCATAACACGATTCTATATTAAGGAGTCGCTGGAGAAGGGTCATATTAGACCATCCTCTTCATCCTTAGGTGCTGTTTTTTTTGTGGCCAAGAAAGATGGTTCATTAAGACCTTGTATTGACTATCGTTCCCTTAACAAGATGACGGTTAAATATCAGTACCCGTTACTCCTAAGTTGTCCCTCTCAGGAAAAAGCCAAACGGTTTTCCAACCGGCATAGGACCATTGGTCCCCGGTTTAAAGTGGGTAATATGGTTTGGTTGTCCTCAAAGAATATTCCTATGAAGGTTGCGTCTCCAAAGTTCAAGCCAAGATTCATTGGACCTTATAAGATTTTGGAGCTTCTTAATCCTGTTTCTTTTCGATTGGCTCTTCCAGTTATGTTTAAAATCCATAACGTATTTCACAAATCTCTGTTGAATAGGTTTGTTGAGCCAGTTGTTTCTATGGCGGCACCTCCTGACCCTGTATTGGTTAAAGGCAATGTGGAATATGAGGTAGAGAAAATATTGTATTCTCGTTTGGCTAGATGGAGACTCCAGTATTTGGTCAAATGGAAGGGTTATGGCCAGGAGGATAATTCTTGGGTCTCTGCCTCTGACATTCATGCCAATAGATTGGTTTGTGCTTTTCACCAGGCCCATCCTGATCGGCCTGGTGGCATGGATGAGGGTTCGGTGACCCCTCCTCAAGGGGGGGTTACTGTTGTGAACTCATTTTCTGGTCTGCCTCTGGTTTCTGGTGAGGGAGCTGGTTGTGCTGACAGAGTAGTTGTGAGTTCTCTTTCCGGGCTCCCTCTGGTGGTGGCAGGAGGTAATGAAGCCGATCTAATTAACAGAGACCTGCCACCTGATAATGAGGATGAGGATTGGACATCTGGAGTCTCAGACTGGATTTAAGACAGCCAACTCCCTATTCCCATGCTGGTGATTTTTTCCTGCCTCCTGAGGTCTTAGTTTCCAGTTCAGTTCCTTCCTTCTCAAGCTAAGTGTTCTCTGCTAATGTTCACATTTGATTTGGTTTGGTCTATTCAGTTTTTTGTGTGGTCAGCCAGCCCCGGCTGGGGCTGTGCTGAAGTTCCATTCTTATGTCACTGTATGTGCCAGTTTGCTTTTTGTCCCTTATTAGATTGGCCTCCTTTTGCTCTGTTCTCAGAATATGCCAGAGTGCTGATATAATTGGGAGAAGTCTAGTGACTTCAGGGTTTTTTGCTATCAAAAGTGTTGGACATTTTCGCAGGGTTTTTTGGCGTAAATGCAGACAGTATCTTTCCTTTCCTGTCCTTTCTAGTTAGTGTGGGCCCCATCATTTGCTCAGCCTATTTTCCTACCTGTGTTTGTGCTTTCATCTTGTCTCACCATCAATACATGTGTGGGGGCTGTCTATTCCTTTGGGGTCTGCTCTGGGGCAGTTTAGATTTCCCCTTTTCTTGCTTTAAGCTTATTTAGTCCTCGACTGTGACGAGGCATCTAGAATCATCGTAGGTATGCTCCACGGCTACTGTTAGCTGTGTGGTCAGGATCAGGGGTCTGCAATCCGCATATTTACCAACCTCTCTGGTTTTTCTGTGACTTGGCGTCGTCTTGCTTTCCTCCTCAGTGACCCATTCATAACACCATGTTTCACTGTTGGGATTGTATTGGGCAGGTGATGAGCAATGCCTGGTTTAATCCACACATACTGCTTAGAATTATCACCAAAAAGTTCTATCTTTGTCTCTTCAGACCAGAGAACCTTATTTCTCATAGTCTATAATTCCTTCATGTGTTTTTTAGCAAAATCTGTGCAGGCTTTCATATGTCTGGCATTGAAGAGAGGCTTCCGTCGGGCCACTCTGCCATAAAGGTCCGACTGGTGGAGGGCTGTAGTGATAGTTGACTTTGTGGAACTTTCTCCCATCTCCCTACTGCATCTGTGGAGCTCAGCCACAGTGATCTTGGGTTTATTCTTTACCTCTCTCACCAAGGCTCTTCTCCCATGAATTGCTTAGTTTGGCTGAACGGCCAGGTCTAGGAAGACTTCTGGTGATCCCAATCTTCTTCCATTTAAGGATTATGGAGGCCACTATGCTCTTAGGAACTTTGAGTACTGCAGAAATTATTTTGTAATCTTTGTCAAATCTGTGCCTTGCCACAATTCTGTCTCTGAGCCCCTTGGCCAGTTCCTTTGACCTCATGATTCTCATTTGGCCTGACATGCACTGTGAGCTGTGAGGTCTTATATAGACCGCTGTGTCCCTTTACAAATCAAGTCCTATCAGTTTAATTAAACACAGCTGAACTCCAATGAAGGAGTAGAACCATCTCAAGGAGGATCACAAGGAAATAAACAGCATGTGACTTAAATATGAGTGTTTGAGCAAAGGGTCTGAATAGTTATGACCATGTGATATTTCAGTTTTTTTTTTCAATGAATACACAAAAATTACTACATTTCTATTTTTTCAGAAACCAGGAGAAGAAAAAGAGCATGCAGTCACTTAAATATGAAAATATCAAAATTCTTTATTAAATACCAATAGTACAACACAAATAGCAATGAAGTGCTCATGAGTAAATGTGGACAATAGATCCCAAGGATCACCCCCCAAAACCTCCCCAAGATGGAAAACCCGGCAAGTAACTCAAGTGGGAATGTAGCACATATCCTATCACATGTCATAGTACCATGTCAGCATCCGATGGCTGAATCTCTACAAATTAATGACCAGATAAGATTCCAGTGCAGCCTGCTATAAGGGCATAGTAAAGGTATACCGTAAAAAATGCCCACAAAAGTTGCAGGGAGACCCGTATGGCGACTTACCAGGAAGGGGAGGGAGAAGAGAGCCCAGCCGTGGAACCCCCGACGCGCGTTTTGCGACGTCCCCCGCCGCTTTGTCAAGGAGGAGATAACTCAAAATGTCCCAGTAGGGCCTTGAAATAGCTCTTGACCCCGGTCATGTGACCGGTATCCACCAATAACGTTGGCGCTTGCGGCGCATGCGCCATGGCATCTGCAGGTCCTTCACTGTAGCAAGGCGTCTAACAGTGTGCACACGCCGGGGAAAACCGGTGCACACAGACGCCGGTCACAGCGCGGAGCTACAGATAGCATGGCGATGCGCACGGCCATGAGGGCAGTGGATCATAAAAGCATCTACGTAGGGCACAAGATATAGACGAGGGGCCAAAGCAATATATAAGTTAACTCTCTATCTCCGTATGAAACTGTGCACAGGAGTAAAAGTCGCCTCGTTAGAAATAATGCAATATATAAGTTAATCCTCTATTGCCATGTGAAACTATGCACAAGAGTAAAAGCCCCTCAATAAAAGTAATGCAACAGATATGCAATAAGATCATAAATATAATATAAACCACCTCAGTAGACATATAGCAATACAATAGGTGTGCACTTAAGACAATAAATACATCAGATGAACATATAACTAGTTCCATGAAACATCCTAATTAAAGTACACCACTAATAGAGGAGCCTATATCCCCATATGTAAATGAGGCGTGAATAAAGCATAATAACCATTGACAAAATATGTGGTGGATTCCATAAGATGCTTGATTGTAGCAGATGGTATGTCAGATCCACAGTATAGTGCCAATCCAAGACCAGACAGGGACTCACTGAGTAATAACTGAAGGAATAGAAAGAATATAAAAACAATAAATATAGTATAAAAACAAAGAAAAATTAAAAACAACCACTGCTGAGCAGCGTGAGAAATATAAGGTCATGCGGGCACACTAAGGAAAAAAACAAGGAAATGTCAGTATATAAACATATTTCCCTACATATCAAATCCAAACATAGTAGGGAAAAATTTGCGAAAACCCAGGAAGAGGAAGAAAAATGGGTCTAATATCAAATTGCATAATGGTTTATAAGAATGGGGTGAAACTTAGAAACTCATTAAGGCCTCTTGGGCTCAAGGTGTCCAACTGGACAATCCATTTGACCTCCATTTGTCCGAGAACTTTTTTGTAGTCACCTCCCCTTATTCCCATGTGCAACACATCAATCCCCCTAACTTTTAACAATCCCGCATTACAGTTGTGGTGTGCCCGGAAATGTCGGGGGATAGTTTTGAGCTCTGAGGGGTCAGATGCTGTCCTGGCTGCACCGCTGTCCCGCACATGTTCACGTACTCGCACCCTCAACTCCCTGGTGGTGAGGCCAACATAGATTTTGGGACACGGGCATGTGGCATCATATATAACATTTGTCGTGCCACATGATATCCGTTGTTTGATCTTAAATTCCCTCGTACCATCCATGAAGCTGAAGGTGGAGCAGCACAGGACATTGGCACAAGCCAGGCAATGTCCACATGAGAACAAACCACAAATCGGACCACTGGACCCAAAAAAGATTTTAGGGGTAGGTACATAGTGGCTCCGTACCAGGAGGTCGCTCAAATTCCTTGAGCGACATGACGTCATGGATGGGGAATGCCCCAGGACGGACCTCAGGGATGAATCTGTCTCCAAAATGGGCCAGTGTTTTTGTAAGATGGCACGCATATTGCGCCATTCTTGATTAAATGTAGAAATTAACCGTATAGGTTAATCTCTATTTGGTATGGCACTCTTCTTGGTTGGGTGTAAAAGGCCACTGCGCAGGGTATGTCTTGCCCTATTGTAGCCCATCTTAACACACCTACGACTATAACCTCTCTTTAGGAAGCGATCACTCAGGTCATGGGCTTGTTTCTCGAATCAATCATCGGTGGAGCAGGCGCGTCGCATGCGGAGGCATTGTCCGACCGGGATAGCCCTCACCGTGGTTGGATCATGGGCCGATGATGCGTGCAATAAAGAATTTTTCGGAGGAGGGTTTCCTGAATACGTCCGTCTGGATACGTCAATGCGAGTCGACCTCCAGACGGACCTCCAAGAAATCCACACTCCTGTCGTCGTACTTGTATGTCAAGCGGATATTGCAACTATTATCATTCAAGGACCTCATGAAATCCCCGAGCTTGGCGACAGTACCATCCCACAAAAACAAAATATCATCTATGAAGCGGTACCAGCACAGCACATGGGAAACGTCCTGCAGGCCCCCGTCGCCAAACAAACTTCTCTCCCAAGCACCCAGGAAGAGGTTGGCATACGAAGGCACACAAGCCGCTCCCATGGCTGTGCTCCGCTTCTGTAAATAAAACTGATCCTTAAATACAAAAAAGTTGTGGGTTAAGATAAAGTCGACCAGCTCTAGGACCAGCTCACATAGAGGGCCATCCAGGCCGGAGGCCCCCAGAAACAAACGAACAGCATCTACTCCCACCGAATGATTGATACAAGTATAGAGACTTTCTATGTCAGCAGTGACAAGAAGAGTGGAGGGCTCCACAAAGATGCCGTCGACCCGCGCCAGGACGTCCGCTGTGTCACGAATATAGGATGGCATTGCCTCCACATATGGTTTTAAGTAAAAGTTGATAAATCGGCAAGCGGATTCGCATATACCTCCAATCCCTGACACAATAGGGCGCCCTGGGGGGTCGAGGGCAACTTTGTGGACCTTAGGTAGGAGATAAAATGTGGGGGTTCTAGGGGATCCAACCACCAAGCCATCCAAGACCTTTTTAGTGATGGTCCCATTTTCAAATGCCCTCTCCAAAATTACTCGAAGTTTGTGTGCAAAACTGACCCTAGGGTCCGAGGGCAATTTTTGATATGTTGCTGGGTCCCTCAGTTGACGGAATGCTTCCTTCTTGTATTTACAATTAGACCACACCACTATATTCCACCCCTTGTCAGCTGGCTTAAATACCACATCCTCCAGTGATTGCAATTGGGAGATTGCCAGACGTTGTTTATAGGTTAAATTGTCCAACCTCCGTCGGGAGGACAATTTCTTAAAGTCCTCACTTACTAACTTAGTAAAGATATCTACAGAGGGAATGATAGTCAAGGGGGGAATCTAGTGGATTTGGGCCAAATTGAAGGTGGAAACTTACTTATAGGCGGACCGTTCTGTTCAGCAAGCAAATCCTCCAGATCGCTGATTGCTTCTCTCTCAGTATCACTCAGGGACCTAGGAAACTGAGATACCATGGCGCATGCGCCGCAAGCGCCAACGTTATTCGTGGATACCGGTCACATGACCGGGGTCAAGAGCTATTTCAGGGCCCTACTGGGACATTTTGAGCTATCTCCTCCTTGACAAAGCGGCGGGGCATGTCGCGAAACGCACGTCGGGGGTTCCACGGCTGGGCTCTCCCTCCCCTCCCTGGTAAGTCGCCATACGGGTCTCCCTGCAACTTTTGTGGGCACTTTTTACGGTATACCTTTACTATGCCCTTATAGCAGGCTGCACTGAAATCTTATCTGGCCATTAATTTGTAGAGATTCAGCCATCAGATGCTGACATGGTACTATGACATGTGATAGGATATATGCTACATTCCCACTTGAGTTACTTGCCGGGTTTTCCATCTTGGGGAGGTTTAGGGGGTGATCCTTGGGATCTATTGTCCACATTTACTCATGAGCACTTCATTGCTATTTGTGTTGTACTATTGGTATTTAAGAAAGAATTTTGATATTTTCATATTTAAGTGACTGCATGCTCTTTTTCTTCTCCTGGTTTCTATATCAGTTTTTGAGCTTATGCATATGGTGTTGGAGTAGGGTTGTCCCTTATCTCCATATCACCTTACATCTATGAGACTATTGTTGCCTTTAATTCTCTGTGTTTTTCACAGTTATTCCCATTTATATTAAGGATTTCCACGCACGTGACCTCACGTGGCGAGCATAACTAAATGATGTGTTTCAGAATGGTGTGGACGGGAAATGCAAGACTTCTAATTAGGATTTACAAGAGGTTATTCTTCGTTTCAAGGAATCGTTGCGTAAACGCACTAGGATATGGTGGAATCATGAATTCCTAGACCAATATATTCAGAAAGAGCTGATACCTAGAGGTCTTAGGATCCAAGTATTTCCCTCATTTCCGGTCTCGGACGAGACCTTTAAGAACAAATGGGAGGAATTAATCAACAACTGCTCAAAGGGTTTTATGACTCTTTTAAAACAAATGGATCAAGAATCCCTTATTACCATTGAAACTGAAATTGACGAACTCCAGTCTATATTACATAAAGAGATGTCCAGTGAAGCTTTAAAAAAATTGAACAATCAGATTGATTCTGACCTACAAAAATGGGCACAGGACATTCAAGCAAATAAAGTCAAAAAATTTAAAAGGCATGTTCAGGATAAACAACTATCTAGAGTATACAAATGGCAGGATACAGCTGGTTGATCTCGTCCAAGGTACAGGAATACATCCTATTCACAGTCAAGATCCACTTCCCTGCGTTCTAATATCTCTACCCAGGAGGATGATTTGGGGCAGAGAGGCATCGGGTTGAGCACTGGCTCTAAAGTTGCTCCGTCCAAGAGGATTGAAACTCGTCAATCTTCAAAAAATAAAGTGTCTGGATCGGGGGTCTCCCAGGGTGGCTCTCGGGGTGGCCTACAGGTATTTAGACTGTCAAATCATGTATTTACGGAGATACAGTTGGAGGTTCTGGGTAAGGGACTAACATTTTCACCTACTAATTCATTCAATTATTTCACAGCCTTGAAAGACCTTCATTTATTTTCAAGAAATTTGATTTTGAAAAAACTCCACACTGCAAGTCATGTTCCTTGGTCCCTGAGTGATACTGAGAGAGAAGCAATCCGCAATCTGGAGGATTTGCTCGCTGAACAGAACGGTCCGCCTATAAGTAAGTTTCCACCTTCAATTTGGCCCAAATCCACTAGATTCCCCCCCTTGACTATCAGTCTCTCTGTAGATATCTTTACTAAGTTAGTAATTGAGGACTTTAAGAAATTGTCCTCCCGACGGAGGTTGGACAATTTAACCTATAAACAACGTCTGGCAATCTCCCAATTGCAATCACTGGAGGATGTGGTATTTAAGCCAGCTGACAAGGGGGGGAATATAGTGGTGTGGCCTAATTGTAAATACGAGAAGGAAGCATTCCGTCAACTGAGGGACCCAGCAACATATCAAAAATTGCCCTCGGACCCTAGGGTCAGTTTTGCACACGAACTTCGAGTAATTTTGGAGAGGGCATTTGAAAATGGGACCATCACTAAAAAGGTCTTGGATGGCTTGGTGGTTGGATCCCCTAGAACCCCCACATTTTATCTCCTACCTAAGGTCCACAAAGATGCCCTCGACCCCCCGGGACGCCCTATTGTGTCGGGGATTGGAGGTATATGCGAACCCGCATGCCGATTTGAAGACTTTTACTTAAAACCATTGGTGGAGGCACTGCCATCCTATATTCGTGACACAACGGACGTCCTGGCGCGGGTCGACGGCATCTTTGTGGAGCCCTCAACTCTTCTTGTCACTGCTGACATAGAAAGTCTCTATACTTGTATCGATCATTCGGTGGGAGTAGATGCTGTTCGTTTGTTTCCTGGGGCCACCGGCCTGGATGGCCCTCTATGTGAGCTGGTCCTAGAGCTGGTCGACTTTATCTTAACCCACAACATTTTTGTATTTAAGGATCAGTTTTATTTACAGAAGCGGGGCACAGCCATGGGAGCGGTTTGTGCACCTTCGTACACCAACCTCTTCCTGGGTGCTTGGGAGAGGAGTTTGTTTGGCGACGGGGGCCTGCAGGACGTTTCCCATGTGCTGTGCTTGTACCGCTTCCTAGATGATATTTTGTTTTTGTGGGATGGTACTGTCAACCAGCTCGGGGATTTCATGAGGTCCTTGAATGATAATAGTGGCAATATCCGCTTGACATACAAGTACGATGACAGGAGTGTGGATTTCTTGGACGTCCGTCTGGAGGTCGACTCGCATCGACGTATCCAGACGGACGTATTCAGGAAACCCACCTGCGTAAATTCTTTATTGCATGCATCATCGGCCCATGATCCAGCCACGGTGAGGGCAATCCCGGTCTGACAATTCTTCTGCATGCGATGCATCTGCTCCACCGATGATCGATTCGAGAAACAAGCCCATGACCTGAGTAATCGCTTCCTAAAGAGAGGTTATAGTCATAGGTGTGTTAAGATGGGCTACAATAGGGCAAGACATACCCCGCGCAGTGGCCTTTTACAACCAACCAAGAAGAGTGCCATACCAAATAGAGATGGACCTATACGGTTCATTTCTACATTTAATCATGAATGGCGCAATATGCGCGCCATCTTACAAAAACACTGGCCCATTTTGGAGACAGATTCATCCCTGAGGACCATCCAGGGGCATTCCCCATCCATGACGCCACGTTGCTCAAGGAATTTGAGCGACCTCCTGGTATGGAGCCACTATTTCCCTACCCCTGAAAACTTTTTTGGGTCCAGTGGTCCGATTTGTGGTTCGTTCTCATGTGGACATTGCCTGGCTTGTGCCAATGTCCTGCACTGCTCCACCTTCAGCTCCTCGGATGGTACGAGGGAAATTAAGATCAAACATCGGATATCATGTGGCACGACAAATGTTATATATTATGCCACATGCCCGTGTCCCAAAATCTATGTTGACCTCACCACCAGGGAGTTGAGGGTGCGAGTACGTGAACATGTGCGAGACATCGGTGCAGCCAGGACCGCATCTGACCCCTCAGAGCTCAAAACTATCCCCCGACATTTCCGGGCACACCACAACTGTAATGCGGGATTGTTAAAAGTTAGGGGGATTGATGTGTTGCACATGGGAATAAGGGGAGGTGACTACAAAAAAGTTCTCGGACAAATGGAGGTCAAATGAATTGTCCCGTTGGACACCATGAGCCCTAGAGGCCTTAATCAGTTTCTAAGTTTCACCCCATTCTTATAAACAATTATGCAATTTGATATTAGACCCATTTTTCTTCCTCCTCCTGAGTTTTCGTAAATTTTTCCCTACTATGTTTGGATTTGATATGTAGGGAAATTTGTTTATATACTGACATTTCCTTGTTTTTTCCTTATTGTGCCCAAATGACCTTATCTTTCCCACGCTGCTCAGCAGTGGTTGTTTTTAATTTTTCTTTGTTTTTATACTATATTTATTGTTTTTATATTCTTTCTATTCCTTCAGTTATTATTCAGTGATTCCCTGTCTGGTCTTGGATTGGCACTGTACTGTGGATCTGACATACCATCTGCTACAATCAAGCATCTTATGGAATCCACCACATATTTTGTCAATGGTTATTATGCTTTATTCACGCCTCATTTACATATGGGGATATAGGCTCCTCAATTAGTGGTGTACTTTAACCCCTTCACTACCAAGGGTGGTTTGCACGTTAACTCCCGGGCCAATTTTTACAATTCTGACCACTGTAAATTTATGAGGTAATAACTCTGAAACGCTTCCATGGATCCCGGTGATTCTGACATTGTTTTCTCGTGACATATTTTTACTTCATGTTAGTGGTAAAATTTCATTCAAATAACTTGCATTTATTTGTGAGAAAAACGGAAATTTGGCGAAAATTTCGCAATTTTCCAACTTTGAATTTTTATGCCCTTAAATCACAGAGATACGGCACACAAAAAACTTGATAACTAACATTTCCCACATGTTTACTTTACATCAGCACAATTTTGGAACCAAAATTTTTTTTTGTTAGGAAGTTATAAGGGTTAAAAGTTGACCAGCGATTTCTCAATTTTACAACACCATTTTATTTTTAGGACCACATCACATTTGAAGCCACTTTGAGGGGTCTATATGATAGAAAATACCCAAAAGTGACATCATTCTAAAAACTGCACCCCTTAAGGTGCTCAAAACCACATTCAAGAAGTTTATTAACCCTTTAGGCGCGTCACAGGAATTTTTTTGAATATTTTAAAAAAAAATGAACATCTAACTTTTTTTCACAAAAAAATATTTCAGGTTCAATTTTTTTTATTTTACCAAGGGTAACAGGAGAAATTGGACTGCAAAAGTTATTGTGCAATTTGTCCTGAGTACGCTGATACCTGATATGTGGGGGGGAACGACTGTTTCAGCGCATGGCAGAGCTCAGAATGGAAGGAGCGCCGTTTGACCTTTTCAATGCAAAATTGGCTGGAATTCAGATCGGACGCCATGTCACGTTTGGAGAGTCCCTGATGTACCTAAACAGTGGAAACCCCCTACAAGTGACCCCATTTTGGAATCTAGACCCCCCCAAGGAACTTATCTAGATATGTGGTGAGAACTTTGAACCCACAAGGGCTTTACAGAAGTTTATAACGTACAGCGGTACAATTAAAAAATCATATTTTTTCCACAAAAATTATCTTTTCACCCCAATTTTTATTTTCCCAAGGGTAACAGGACCCTAAAAGTTATTGTCCAATTTGTCCTGAGTACGCTAATACCCCACATGTGGGGGTAAACCACTATTTGGGCGCATGGCAGAGCTCGGAAGGGAAGCAGCGCCATTTGATGTTTTTGGCTGGAATTGAGATCGGACATCATGTCGCGATTGGAAAACCCCAAAACAGTGGAAACCCCCCCACAAATGACACCATTTTGGAAACTAGACCCCCTAAGGAACTTATCTAGATGTGTGGTGAGAACTTTGAACCCCCAAGTGCTTCACAGAAGTTTATAACGCCCAGGCGTGAAAATAAAAAAATATTTTTTTCCACAAAAATGATATTTTTGCCCCCAAATTTTTATTTTCCTAAGGGCAACAGGAGAAATTGGACACCAAAAGTTGTTTTGCAAATTGTCCTGAGTAGGCTGATACCCCACATGAGGGAGTAAAACACTGTTTGGGTGCATGGCAGAGCTTGGAAGGGAAGGAGCACCATTTGACTTTTTCAATGCAGAATTGGCTGGAATTGAGATCAGACGCCATGATGCGTTTGGAGAGCACCTGATGTGCGCAAATAGTGGAAACCCCCAATTCTAACCCTAACCCTAACTCTAACCCCAATCTCAGCCCTAACCCTAACCCTAACCCTAGCCCTAGCCCTAACCCTAACCCTAGCCCTAACCCTAGCCCTAACCCTAGCCCTAACCCTAGCCCTAACCCTAACCCTAAAGGGAAAATGGAAATAAATACATTTTTTTAATTTTATTATTTTTCCCTAACTAAGGGGGTGATAACGGGGTGTTTGATTTACTATTTATGGCAGTTTTTATGTTTGGCGGCTGTCGCACGCTAAAAGATGCTTTTTATTGTAAAAATAGTTTTTGCATCACCACATATTGAGAGCTATAATTTTTCCACATTTTGACCCACCGAGTCATGTGAGGTCTCATTTTTTGCGGGACGAGTTGACGCTTTTATTGGTATCATGTTCGCGCATGTGACATTTTTTGATCGCTTTTTATTTCGTTTTTTGGGGCGCAGAATTTACAAAAAACAGCGTTTCATGAATTTCTTTTGGGTGGTGCGTTTACGCCGTTCCGGTTGCGGTAAAATTTATAAGGTGGTTTTATTCTTTGGGTCAGTACGGTTACAGCGATACCTCATTTAGGTAGTTTTCTCATGTTTTGGCGCTTTTATGCAATGAAAACAATTTTATATAAAAAATAATTATTTTTGCATCACTTTATTCTGCGAGCTATAACTTTTTTATTTTTTCGCTGATGATGCTGTATGGCAGCTCTTTTTTTGCGGGACAAGATGACGTTTTCAGCGGTACCATGGATATTTATATGCGTGTTTTTGATCGCGCGTTATTGCACTTTTTGTTCGGCGGTATGATAATAAATCATTATTTTTTGCTTCGTTTTTTATTTTTATTTTTTAAGGGGTTCACTTAAGGGGTTAACTATTGGGACAGTTTTATAGGGCGGGTCGTTACGGATGTGGCGATACCAAATATGTGTACTTTTATTGTGTTTTTTTTTTTTTATTTCCAAAAAATGAATTTATTGGGGAATATTTTTTTTTTTTTTTAATTTATTTAGCGATTTTTTAAAATTATTTTTACACTTTTTTTTTTTTTACTTTATTACAATGTCCCAGGGGGGACATAACTGTCCTGTGACAGATCGCTGATCTGTCACATCACAGGCACTGCACAGGCTTCCTCATGCCTGCGCTTTGCAGGCACTGAGGAAGCCAGCTTCCTGCAGGCCCCCAGAGGTCCCCGTCGCCATATTGGATCCGTAGACCTGCAGGAAAGGAGTCCCCCGCAGCAGCGCTGCACATTGCGCTGCCGTGGGGGGCTCAGGGAAGCAAGGAGGGAGCTCCGTCCCTGCTGATGCTTCCCTTTAACCCCCGGTACACCGCGATCGTGTTTGATCGCGGTGTGCAAGGGGTTAACGTGTCGGGGGCGGTCCGTGACCGCCCCTGACACATTGTGCCGGGTGTCAGCTATGATAATTAGCTGACACTCGGCCGCGATCAGCGGCGCTCACCACGTGGGCGCCGCTGATCGCGGTGACGTAATATTCCGTCCATGGTAATTAGGTCCAGGGTCACATGGACGGAATATTACGTCAATTGTAGATAAGGGGTTAATTAGCATGTTTCATGGAACTAGTTATATGTTCATCTGATGTATTTATTGTCTTAAGTGCACACCTATTGTATTGCTATATGTCTACTGAGGTGGTTTATATTATATTTATGATCTTATTGCATATTTGTTGCATTACTTTTATTGAGGCGGCATTTAATCTTGTGCATAGTTTCAAATGGCGATATAGAGTTAATTTATATATTGCATTATTTCTATTGAGGCGGCTTTTACTCCTGTGCACAGTTTCATACGGCGATAGAGAGTTAACTTATATATTGCTTTGGCCCCTAGATCTTGTGCCCTACGTAGATGCTTTTATGATCCACTGCCCTCATGGCTGTGCGCATCGCCATTCTATCTGTAGCTCCGCGCTGTGGCCGGCGTCTGTGTGCACAGTGTGCTCTGCCCCTGTTTTCCCCGGTGTGTGCGCACTGTGTTAGACGCCTTGCTACAGTGAAGGACCTGCAGATGCCATGGCGCATGCACCACAAGCGCCAACGTTATTGGTGGATACCGGTCACATGACCAGGGTCAAGAGCTATTCCAAGGCCCTACTGGGACATTTTGAGTTATCTCCTCCTTGACAAAGCGGCAGGGCATGTCGCGAAACGCGCGTCGGGGGTTCCACGGCTGGGCTCTCCCTCCCTTCCCTGGTAAGTCGCCGTACGGGTCTCCCTGCAACTTTTGTGGGCACTTTTTATGGTATACCTTTACTATGCCCTTATAGCAGGCTGCACTGGAATCTTATCTGGTCATTAATTTGTAGAGATTCAGCCATCGGATGCTGACATGGTACTATGACATGTGATAGGATATATGCTACATTCCCACTTGAGTTACTTGCCGGGTTTTCCATCTTGGGGAGGTTTAGGGGGTGATCCTTGGGATCTATTGTCCACATTTACTCATGAGCACTTCATTGCTATTTGTGTTGTACTATTGGTATTTAAGAAAGAATTTTGATATTTTCATATTTAAGTGACTGCATGCTCTTTTTCTTCTCCTGGTTTCTATATCAGTTTTTGAGCTTATGCATATGGTGTGGGAGTAGGGTTGTCCCTTATCTCCATATCACCTTGCATCTATGGTTTACATACATATGATACATTCCCAAAGGGATAACATTTCCAAAATGGGGTCACATAAGGGAGTATTCTATTCTTCTAGCACTTAGGGGCTCTGCATTGACACATTCAGCAGAAATTGTGTGACATTTTAGTGCTATTTTTACCCGTTTCCCTGTGTAAAAATGTAAAATCTGAGGCTGAAACTTAATTTTTGTACTAAAAATGTAATTGTTTTTTTTTTTCGCTGCCCAATGGTATAAAATCCTGTGACCCACCTATAGTGTCAATATGATCACTGCACCCTAAGAGAAATTCAATGAGAGGGGTGGTTTGTAAAATTGAGCCACTTAAGGGGGGGGGTTCTGCTGTTCTGCAACCTCAAGGGTTCTTTCAGTGGATCATGGTATCTGCAAATCATAACAGTAAAATCTACACTATAATATGATGCTCATTCCCTTCTGAGCTGTTTACTGCGCCTGAAAGAAGCTCTCGATTATATGTAGCGTATTGACGCACTCAGGTGAAATTGCACAACAAACTGTGTGGTCCATTTTTTCCTATTAGCCATTAAAAATTTCAACATTTGGGGCTAAAGCAACATTTTAGTGGTAAAAATGTAATTATTCTTTCTTCATTGCCCACTGATATAAAATATTGTGAGGCACATGTGGTGCCAACATGCACCCCTAGATGAATTTCTTGGGGTATAGTTTGTAAAATGACATCACTTATGATGGGTTTCTGCTATTCTGGCACTTCAGGTGCTCTGCCAATGTTACATGGCACCCTCAAACTATTTTGGCAAAATCTGAACTCCTTTAGGGTGCTTCTTCCTTTATGAGCTTTGCACTGTGCCTCAAATGTAGTTTTCAGGAAAATTATACAATAAATTATGTGGTCCATTTTGATCCTGTTACTCTTGTGAAAATAAAAATAAAAATAAAAATTTGGGGGCTAAAACAACATTTGTGCGAAAAATATGATTTTTTTAGTTTCTTAGCTTAACATTCTAAAATTCTGTGAAGCACCTGGGGGTTTAAGTGCTCACCACACATCTAAATAAATTTCTTGAGGTGTTCAGTTTCCAAAATGGGGACACTTGTTGGGAGGGTTTCCACTGTTTTGATGTCACACACATCAATCGTGCATCCACTGTGCCATGATCTTGGCTTAACTAGGAGGAGCATAGCTAAGCAGTTACCTGGTGTTCGCAAGACCTCTTCATGGTGGAGATAGAGTTGAGCTGCAGGTAGCCACCAGGTACCACTCATAGACAGCCCCTGGTACTGCACCTGGTGACCCAAGAGTTCAGAATAGCAGACAGACAGGATTCGGGCACTGTCCTGGGTCACCGGGCAGAATGAACACAAACTCGGAGACACTGGCAGGGCAGCATTCGGGCACTGTTCAGACAGCATGGATTCTAGGTCACTAGGCTGAACAGATGCAGTATTGGAGTCACTTTCAGGACAGGATTTGGATACTGGAACAGTGTCCTACAGTACTGACTCTGGAATGCTAACAAGGGCAAACACTGGTGTTGGTTTAAGTACTGTGAGAACAGTTACAGTTTTGGGTACTGCCAGAATGGCTACAGGCTCAGTTACTGCATATGTGGTGTCAGGGTTCAGGTACCGTGGGTGCGGCTTCAGGTTCTGGTGCTACTGGATAGTGTCAGCTTCAGGTACCACTGATGAGGCATCAGGCTCAGGTACCATCAGAACAGTGTCGTGCTACAGTTATTTCAGATGCAGCTTCAGGCTAAGGAGTCAGGTACTGCAGGAGCCGTGTCAGGGTTCAAGCACTGTGAGTGCAGCTTCACGCTCATGTACCTTCTCAGGATCAGTGTATGGCTTCAGGTACTGAAGGTGCAGTGTCACAGTTCACATAAAACTGGAGCAATGTCAGGATTCAGGAATTGCAAATGCGGCTTCAAGGCTGTGGTACTGCCAAAGTGGCTTAAGAATTCTGTACTATGCAACACGGGATCTAGGAAAAGGTTCAGACACAAACAATGCGGGATACAGAGACTTGACAACTCACTAGTTGCACAACATTACTGAATGGAGTACATTGCTTAGGCCCCTCCT
This sequence comes from Dendrobates tinctorius, assembly GCF_039654945.1. Lineage (NCBI taxonomy): Eukaryota > Metazoa > Chordata > Amphibia > Anura > Dendrobatidae > Dendrobates > Dendrobates tinctorius. Next base: position 68,493,602 of record NW_027361829.1, read on the forward strand.
TACTGAGGAGCATGCCTCACATGCTTGATGCCACCAGCTATTAGCTGGGGGCATTTCCCTGCTGCCCCTTTAAGTGTTGGGGAGTGCAAGCATATGTGCTAGGCGTGCTGTCGGGAGATCTATGCATGTCAGGGAACAAAGACACTGCTGCGTGGCAGAGGGTTGTGAGGATGTCGGCATCTCTGTTGGGAGGAGGAAGAGGGAACATGCAAGGACACCAGCATTAGCATTACATTAGGCACATCAGGGGCTCTCCAAACCCAACATGACGTACGCTAATGATTCCAGCCAATTTTGAGCTCCAAAAGTCAAATAGTGCTCCTTCCTTTCTGAGCCCAAACAAAAGTTTTCCACCACATATGGGGTGTCAGCACACTCAGGAGAAAATGCACAAAAAATTATATGGTGCATTTTTTCCTTTGTTACCCTTTTGAAAATGAAAATTTTGGGGCTAAAACCAAATTTTTGTTGGAAAAATATGATTTCTTATTTTTGGCTCAGTGTTATAAAATTCAGAGAAGTATCCGGGGGTTCAAGGTGCTCACCACACATCTATATAAATTCCTCGAGTTGTCTGGTTTCCAAAATGAGGTCACTTGGGGGTTGTTTTGAGCTATTTAGGCACATCAGGGGCTCTGCAAATTCGGCATGGTGTCCGTTATCTATTCCAGACAATTTTTGCACTCCAAAATTCAAATGCCGGTCCTTGGCTTCCAAGCCCTGTTGCTTGACCAAACAGTAGTTTTCCTCCATGTATGGTGTATCGGTGTACTTAGGAGAAAATACTCAACAAACTATATAGTTCATTTTCTCCTGTTACCATTGTAAAAATGCAAAATATGGGACTAAATGAACATTTTTGTGGGAAAAATTTAAATGTTCATTTTTTCCTTCCACATTGCTTTAATTCCTCTGAAGCACTGAAAGGGTTAATAAACTTCTTGAATGTGGTTCTGAGCAGTTTGACTGTTGCAGTTTTTAGAATGGTGTCACTTTGGGTATTTACTGTCATATAGGCAGTAAATAAAATGTTTCAAAAATTGTGCTGATGTATAACAGACATGTGGTAAATGTTATTTATATATTTATTTTGTGTGACATAGCTTTCTATGTTTGAAAATCATGAAAATAATAATAAAGTGATATCAAACAAATTTTACCACTATCTTGAATTATACTATGTCACGAAAAAACTGTCTCAGAATCAATGGGATACATTGAAGCATTCCAGAGTTATTACCTCATAACGTGACACTGGTCAGAATTGTAAAAATTGGTCTGGCTATGAAGGTGAAAACAAGCTGGGGGTTAATTCTGCTTTGTAGGACGTGTCATGAGCTTATAACAGCAATTCTGGATTTTTATTTTTAATGGCATTCTCCATATATTATGTATGTTA